>NC_063369.1:18005611-18018431 GCF_021869965.1 Rhincodon typus
TTGGCCTGCTGTGTTCATCCAGCTCTACACCTTGTTATCTCAGATTCTCCAGCATCGGCAGTTCCTACTATCTCTAAAAATAACAGATGGATTGTAGAAAATCTCCTGGCAGCTGCCCAAGATCCATATTATACAGCGGTGAGTATACTCGAGGCTAAAATCAGAATCTTGAGGAATTAATAGATAAGATTGTCAGATGGGAAGGCGCGGTAAAAATTAAAAAAGCAATATGAATGGCGAAACAGGCTTGAGGGGCTGGATGGATGAATGAATTTCCTTTTTACTTGAAAAATCGTTTGGGTATTTGGTGCATGACTCCACACCACATGGAACAATGTGTCCTCATCAACTGACACACTAGGGAACACCTACTTCCTGGATTAGGGGCAAAGAAAGAAACATTTTTGCTGAATTAGGGAATTTCATAACCAGCTCCATCTTTGAAACAGTTGGTTCCAAGTACATACTCTAAACCACTGCCATGTGGCACATCTGGAAGAGTTTAGATTGCAACAGATGTTCTTTCTGCTGCATCAGAAGCTGCTGCAACCAATTCACGGCTGCGCTATTTAATGCACATCATACAGCTACAATGTAGATGTGGAAAATATATTTCCAGGATCAGAGGTCATTGATATAAGATAGTCTCTAATAATTCCAACAGAGTATTCAGGAAAACCTTCTTTACCCAGAAACCATTTAGAACATGGAACTCACCATCATAAGGAATAGTTGAAGTGTAAAGTATACACACATATGGTAGGAAGCTTGAAAGAAGAAGAAATGTGCTGATGGAGTGAAGTGAAGTGGCTCGGAAGAGGCTCATGTGGAGACTAAACCTTTCATTGGACCAAATGGCTGGTTATTGTGCTCTAATTTTGTTTTTTCACAGATGGGATGTATTTGTTGCCCATGCCAAGTTGCTCCTGAATGCATTGGCTCTCTCGGTGACCCCAGAGGGCAATTAAGAGTCAACCACAGCACTGTGGATCTGGAGTCACATGTAGCCCAGGCCAGGTAAGGATGGTGTATTTCCTTTCCTAAAGGACATTAATAAACAACTTTTTTTTTTAACACCAATCAACAGCGGTTACATTGTTGCCATTTGACTACGTTTTAATTCTAGATTTTATTGAATTCAAATTTCACCACCTGTCATGGCAGGATTTGAACCCTTGTCTCCAGAACATTAATCTAGGACATTTCCAATACACCACCCCTGCTGGGCCAGCATTTGATAGTGCTGAGCTGCCACCGTGAATTGCTGTAATACGTATGGTGTGAGTACACCCACAGTGCTGTTAGCAAGGGATGTCTAAAATTCTGACCCAGACCAGCGAAATCATTCCGAGACAGGATGATGCATAGCTTGAAAGGGAGCTTGTAGGTGGTGATGTTCTCTTGCATCTGTTACCCTTGACTTACTAGCTGGCTCAGGTCGTGAATTTGGAGGGTGCCATCAGTGGGGCCTTGGTATATTATCATAAATATCTCAAATATTGTAAGATCCCGCAGTTCATGTGTGCTACTTTGGTAAATTTGCTTATCTGCTCAATGCTTGATGTACACGTTTTTCACTGAATATAAGTATAATCTTCACTCATCTACAGTTTTAAAGAGAAAAAAAAAATTCCTGAAGTTAAAGTTGGACATTGTGTGCAGACCACCATGTTCACTGTTTGTGTAAATCAATGATTGAGATGTTCCCTGGGTATGAATTCCCTGCAAGCAACAGGACTTTTCTGTTCTTTGTACCAGTCAGTTCACATTTATATAGTGCCATTAATGTAGCAAAAGATCCCAAAGTACATCACAGGAGTGTTATGAAACAAAATTAGATGCTGATCTAAAGGAGGAGATATTAGAAGAATTGATCAAAAACTTAGTCAGATGTAGCTTTTATGAAACTTTCAGTCAAAGTCATACAGTACGGAAACAGACCCTTTGGTTCAATTCGTCTGTGCCGGCCAGAAGTCCCAATCAGACTTAGTCCCATTATCCATCTAAACCCTTCCTATTCATATACCCATCCAGATGCCTTTTAAATGTTGTGATTGTACCAGCCTCCACCACTTCCTCTGGCAGCTCATTCCATACACACACATCCTAAGGAGAAGATAGATGTGACAAGCCAGTGAGGTTTACGAAAGGAATTCCAGAGCTTAGGCTTGAGTGAAGACACAAATGTACTTTGACGAGGTTGCTTAGGCGTGGTTGGCCCAGTGTTGAGTTTGAGCCCAGTTCAGGACCCAGCAGTTGCAATTCCAAGATTGGCCCAGCGCGGACTCATGGTGGCAACGATGCTGGAGCAGCAGAGGGAGAGGCGACAGCGAGGACCAGGGGGCAGCCAGGAGGGTAAGCTTTCCCTCTTAAAGGGCTTATCTCGAGCGTCAGCAGCCTTCATTTTTCAGCAGCAGAGGGAGAGGCGACAGCAAGGAACAGGAGGCAGCCGGGAATATATTTGGGACATCTCTGACCAGCTTGAAAGGATATTGGAGTGGGAGGAGGAGGATCCAGTTGTTGTGGTCCACGTTGGGACTAACAACATAGGCAAGGCTAGGACGGAGGACTTGTTTGGGGATTATCGAGCACTAGGAACAAAATTAAGGAACAGGTCCTCGAGGGTCATAATCTCCGGATTACTGCCCGAACCACGTGCAAATTGGCTTAGGGATAAGAAAATTAGGGAAGTAAACACGTGGCTAAGGGAGTGGTGTGGGAAAGAGGGGTTCCATTTCATGGGGCACTGGCATCAGTTTTGGAACCGGAGGGATCTGTACCGATGGGACGGTCTCCACCCGAACCAATCTGGAACCAGTGTTCTTGCAAAAAGGATAAATAGGGTGGTCACTAGGACTTTAAACTAGTGAGTTAGGGGAAGGGAAAGGGAAAACGACAGGGAGTATGATGGTAAATAAAAAGGTAAGCAGCAGGTTAGCACGTGTGCAGGAGGGTTTAAGTTCAAGGCAGACTATGAAAGAAGCAAAAAGGAAGGATAACTCAGGAGACATTATTAGAGATGTTGGAAATCATGAGGGTAAGAAAGCTAGCATAAAGGCACTTTACCTGAATGCTCGTAGCATTCGTAACAAGGTTGATGAGTTAACGGCACAAATCATCGCGAATGAATATGATTTGGTAGCCATTACAGAGACATGGTTACAGGATGGTCACGACTGGGAGTTAAATATCCAAGGGTACCAGACTATTCGGAAGGACAGACAGAAAGGTAAGGGAGGTGGTGTAGCTCTGATGTTCAAGGACGCCATCAGGGCGGTGCTGAGAGATGATATAGGTTCTGTGGAGAATGAGGTTGAATCCATTTGGATGGAAATTAGAAATTCTAAGAGGAAAAAGTCACTGATAGGCGTAGTCTATAGGCCACCACATAATAACATCACATTGGGGTGGGCAATAAACAAAGAAATAACTAATGCCTGTAAAAATGGTATGGCAATTATCATGGGGGATTTTAACCTACATGTAGATTGGTCGAACCAGCTCGGTCAGGGTAGCCTTGTGGAGGAGTTCGTTGAGTGTATCCGTGATAGTTTTCTTGAATAGTATGTAATGGAACCAACGCGGGAGCAAGCTATCCTAGATCTGGTCCTGTGTAATGAGACAGGAATAATTAATGACCTCATAGTTAGGGATCCTCTTGGAAGGAGTGATCACAGTATGGTTGAATTTAGAATACAGATGGAGAGTGTGAAGATAAAATCCAATACCAGGGTCCTATGCTTGAACAAGGGGAACTACAATAGAATGAGGGAGGACTTGGCTAAAGTAGACTGGAAACAAAGATTTTATAGAACATAGAACATAGAACATTACAGCGCAGTACAGGCCCTTCGGCCCTCGATGTAGCGCTGACCTGTGAAACCTATCTGAAGCCCATCTAACCTAAACTATTCCATTATCATCCATACGTTTATCCAATGACCATTTAAATGCCCTTAAAGTGGGCGAGTCTACTATTTTTGCAGGCAGGGCATTCCACACCCTTACTACTTTATGGTGGGACAGTTGACGAGCAGTGGAGGACTTTCAAAGCAATCTTTCAAAGTGCTCAGCAAAAGTATATTCCAATGAAAAGGAAGGACTGTAAGAAAAGGGGTAATCTGCCATGGGTGTCTAAAGAAATAAGGGAGGCTATCAAATTGAAAGAGAAGGCATACAAAGTGGCCAAAAACAGCATGAAACAAGAAGATTGGGAAAACTTTAAAGGTCAACAGAAAGCCACAAAAAGAGCTATAAGGAAAAGTAAGATAGAACATGAGAAAAAACTAGCACAGAATATAAAGACAGATAGGAAAAATTTCTATAAATATATAAAACGAAAAAGAGTGGCTAAAGTAAACATTGGCCCTTTAGAGCATGAGAAGGGGAATTTAGTTATGGGATATGATGAAATGGCCGAGGCATTGAACAGGTATTTTGTATCGGTCTTCACAGTGGAGGACACTAATAACATGCCAGTAATTGACAAAGAGATGAAGGTAGGTGAGGACCTGGAAACAATCATAATTACGAAAGAGGTAGTGTTGGGCAAGCTAATGGAGCTAAGGATTGATAAGTCTCCTGGCCCTGATGGAATGCATCCCAGGGTACTAAAAGAGATGGCGGGAGAAATAGCAGGTGCACTGGTGGTAATTTTCCAAAATTCGCTGGACTCTGGGGCAGTCCCAGCAGACTGGAAAACAGCAAATGTGACGCCACTGTTTAAAAAGGGAAGTAGACAAAAGATGGGGAATTATAGACCAGTTAGCTTAACCTCTGTAGTGGGGAAGGTGCTTGAGTCTATTATCAAGGAAGAAATAGCAAGGCATCTTGATAGAAATTGTCCCGTTGGGCAGACGCAGCATGGGTTCATGAAGGGCAGGTCATGCTTGACAAATCTTTTGGAATTCTATGAAGACATTACGAGCAAGGTGGACAATGGGGACCCAGTGGATGTGGTGTACCTAGACTTCCAAAAGGCCTTTGACAAGGTGCCGCACAAGAGGCTACTGCATAAGATAAGGATGCATGGCATTAAGGGTAAAGTATTAGCATGGATAGAGGATTGGTTGACCAACAGGAAGCAAAGAATGGGGATAAATGAGTGCTATTCTAGCTGGCAGTCAGTGACTAGTGGTGTGCCTCAGGGATCGGTGTTGGGACCGCAATTATTTACAATTTATATAGATGATTTGGAGTTGGGGACCACGTGTAGGGTGTCAAAGTTTGCAGATGACACTAAGATGAGTGGCAAAGCAAAGTGTGCAGAGGACTGTGAAACTTTGCAGAGGAACATAGATACATTGAATGAGTGGGCAAAGGTCTGGCAGATGGAATACAATGTAAATAAATGTGAAGTCATACATTTTGGTAGGAGTAATAGTAAAAAGGATTATTACTTGAATGGTAAAAAGTTGCAGCATGCTGCTATGCAGAGGGACCTGGGTGTCCTTGTGCATGAATCACAGAAGTAGGTCTGCAGGTACAACAAGTAATTAGGAAGGCAAATGGAATTTTGTCCTTCATTGCTAAAGGGATTGAAATAGAAAGCAGAGAGGTTATGTTGCAGCTGTACAAAGTGCTGGTGAGGCCACACCTGGAGTACTGTGTGCAGTTTTGGTCTCCTTACTTGAGAAAGGATGTACTGGCACTGGAGGGGGTGCAAAGGAGGTTCACTAGGTTGATTCCGGAGTTGAGGGGGTTGGCTTATGAGGAGAGACTGAGTAGATTGGGATTATATTCATTGGAATTCAGAAGATTGAGGGGGGATCTTATAGAAACATATAAAATTATGAAGGGAATAGATAAGATAGAAGTAGAGAGGATGTTTCCACTGGCAGGTGAAGCTAGGACAAGAGGGCATAGCCTCAAGATTAGAGGGAGCAGATTTAGGACTGAATTGAGAAGGAATTTCTTCACCCAGAGGGTTGTTAATCTATGGAATTCCTTGCCCAGTGAAGTAGTTGACGCTACTTCAGTAAACGTTTTTAAAAAAAAGGTAGATTTTTTTTGAACAATAAAGGAATTAAGAGATACGGTGAGAACGCGGGTAAGTGGATCTGAGTCCACGAAAGGATCAGCCATGATCTTATTTGAATGGCGGAGCAGGCTCGAAGGGCCAGACGGCCTACTCCTGCTCCTAGTTCTTATGTTCTTATGCAAAATGATGCTGAAAAATGGCTTCTGTTTTTAATCCTGTCTTGGGTGTACTAAGATGGCGCCGGAGAACAACAACTTTGTACATACTGTACTCCTGTATTCCTGTGCTCAAGTACACATGACAATAAAAATCTAAATCTAAATCTAAAAATGCCAATGTTGGGGCAAAAGAAGCTCAGTATTCACAACGGGCCACAACTGGAGTTTCCAAAGTGGTTTAGAGAGATAGTGAGCAGGAAGCAGTTGGATCTATAACGTGCGGTTAACTACACTCATTATTTCACAGTGACAATAACACACTGCAGATTATTGAATTCAAACCACACAGACCAGACAAAACACTATAAAGCTGCCTGGCTGATGTGTTGAAAAGGCTAATCGACCAGAAGCCTGCCCGAGCAGATTGACTCATTTGTAAATGTAGATATAATTGTACAGTAGCAGCCGATGTTTAATATCCATTAATCAAATGGCATTTAAAAAAATTACAGGATTCAATTTCTTCAAAAACAAAATAATTAAGCTGCTGAAATAGTTTGGCAAAATACTGAACTGGGAATTCATTCTGCAATTAAAACGTCTGCTAATTAATACACAGTTTCAGGCACCTTTTAAAAATGTCAGTAATACTTTGCTAAGTTGCTTGTCAGTTTTTTAAGAAGACGGACTGTTGCTGTGACAACCGCTGAGGTAGAATGTACAAATGTGCCTTTTACATGCAAACTGTGTCATTAATTGCACCCATCAGAAAAATTCTTGGCAACTAAATTTGGAATCTTTAAATTTTACCTTACAATATGAGAATCAGCATATCTGTGTAATTTTTCAAATGGCAGCAACTCAGTTATTGAACACTTAGAAGAGCACACACATGAACACTAAAGCATGAACACATAGAAACACACACACAAAACCACACTAAAGCAAACACAAATGCACACATTCCCAGAGATACACAAATGTAGATAAACGCACACACATACAAAGGGACACATACGCAGATACCTTTTAAAACACACGTAGGTACACTGAAACAATCACAAACACAGAAAAATACAGACACAAATAAAACACACTAAAATATGTAATGATGATAATATCTGTCCATTTTGGGAAAAGATGGACTACAGCCAAGTTGTACATCATATCTGGACTGAACATTATTGCGGCTGTAGAGGCAACTTAGTGAATGACAGTTCCATTCTGCAGTTGGTACAGATGAATAGTGTTGGCCAGAGGTCAACTGATTTTATTTTCTTCCAGCGGGCTCTTTTCCACCTGGTCATTTGTTTTGTCCTCTGTTTTTATCCATGCCCATTCTGTCTGTTGTCGCCAGGCTCTCTGACCAGCAGTAAGAACATTCCACCAGGACTGGGGAATGAAATCATGTATGTTGGTGCTTTCACCTGTTTCAGGGCCCCTTATAACTTCTCCCTCAATCATCTAACATGTTTCAGGATTGGGAAACATGCTTAGAGTTTCATACAGCCTTACCAGATTGGTCTATTCTGTGTCTCTGTTTAGATAGCTCTTGAAAGCTCAGGTTTCAGGACTCCTATACCCTGGGGAAAAGGCCTTGGCTAACCTTAAGTATGTCCCTCATGATTTTATAAACCTCTATAACATCACCCCTCAGCCTCCTAAACTCCAGGGGAAAAAGTCTGAGCCTCTACAGCCTCTCCTTATAACTCCAACACTCCAGCCTCAGCAACACCTTGTAAATCTTTTTTGCACTCTTTCCAGTTTAACAACATCGTTCCGAAAGCAGGATGACCAGAATTGTATGCAGTACTCTAAATGTGGCCTTAACAATGTCTTGTACAGCTGTAACATGACATCCCAACTCCTGTATTCAATGCTCTGACTAATGAAGGCAAGCGTGCCAAACGCTACCTTCACCATGCTGCAATGCTACTTTCAAGGAACTATGTACCTGTACCCTAGGTCTCCCTGTTCAACAACACTCCCCAGGGCCCTACCATTAACTGTGTAAGTCTTACCAAAATGCAACACCCTGCATTTATCTAAATTAATCACCATCTGCCATTCGTCCTGCCCAGTTAATGAAGATCTCATAGCACTCTTGGATAACCTTCTTCTTGGATAACTGAGCACTATACTACCAAATTTGGTGTCATCCAAACAAAGGAAAAAATACACTTTTTTATTCATTGATGGGATGAGGGCATCACTGGCCAAGCCACCATTCATTGCCCATCCCTAATTGCCGAGGGGGCACTTAAGATTCGACCACATTGCTATGGGTTTGGAGTAACATTTAGGCCAGACCAAATAAGGATGGCAGTTTCCTTCCCTAAAGTTAGGCTTTTCTGACAATTAGCAATGAATTCATGGTCATCATTAGACTAGTTCCAGTTTTTTTTTAAATTGAATTCAAATTCCACCATCTGCCATGGCAGGATTCGAACCTGGGTCCCCAGAACATTACCTGGATCTCTGGATTAACTATCCAGCTATATAACTACAAGACCATCATCTCCCCTGCATCTCATCACTTCACCTCATCCTTACCAAGAGCGAGGAGATGATGTCATGCCTTCACTTTGAGAATACCCTCCATCGTGTTGTGTGTGATAAATGGGACAGACTTCAAACAGACCTAGCAACTCAAGACTGGGCATCATGAGGTGCTGTGGGCCATCAACAGCAGTAGAACTTACTCCAGCACAATCTGTAACCCCATGGCCTGGCATATCCCTCACTCAACCATTACCATCAAGCCAGGGGATCAACCTCTGGTTCAATGGAGAGTGCAGGAGGGCATGCCAGGAGCAGCACCAGGCATATCTAAAAATGAGGTGTCAACCTGGTGAAGCTACCAAACAGGACTACTTGCATGCCAATAGCAAAGCAGTAAGTGATAGAAATAACTGATCCCACAACCAATGGATCAGATCTAAGCTCTGCAGTTCTGCCATACCCAGTCATGAATGGTGATGGACAATTGAACAGTCAGTTCAGGAGGAGGCTCCACAAATATCTCCATCCTCAATGATGGAAGAGCACAACATGCAGGTGCAAAAGACAAGGCTGAAGTATTTGCAACCATCTTAAAACAATGTGCCAAGTGGCTGATCTATCTTGGCCTCCTCCAGTGGTCCCCAACATTAAGATACCAGTCTTCAGCCAATTCAATTCACTTTGCATGATATCAAGAAATGGTTGGAAGCACTAGATACTGCAAAGGCTATGAGCCCTGACAGCATTCCAACAATAGTACTTAAGACTTGTGCTCCAAAATGTGCCATTCCCATAGCCAAGATTTTCTAGTACAGTTACAAGACCACCCAGGTATGTCCTGTACACAAAAAAAGGACAAATTCAACCCAGCCATTTACAGCACATCAGTCTACTTCGAACATCCATAAAGTGATCAAAGGTGTCATCAACAGGGCTTTCAAGCAGCACCTGCTCAGCAATAACTTGTTCAATGATGCCCAGTTTGGGTTCTGCAAGGGCCACTCAGCTACTGACTTCATGTCAGCTTTGGTTCAAACATAGACAAAAGAGCTGAATTCCAGAGGTGAGGCGAGAGTGATAGCCCTTGTCATTAAGACTGCATCTGACTGAATTTGGCATCAAGGAGCCCTAGATAAACTGGAATCAATGGGTATCGGGGCAAACTCTCCGCTCGTTAGAGTCATACCTGGCAGAGTCATCTCGGCTCCAGAGCTTCTCTGCAGGAGTTCCTCAGGGTAGTGTCCTCAGTCCAACCATCTTCAGCTGCTTCAACTACCTTCCCTCCATCATAAGGTCAGAAGTGGGGGTGTTCGCTGGTAATTACACAATGTTCAGCACCGTTTGTGATTCCTTAGATACTGAAGCAGTCTATGTTCAAACGTAACAGGATTTGGACAGGATCCAAGCTTGGGCTGACAAGTGTGTATTGGACCAGACCAAACCCCCTCAAAATATATTAAGGAGATTGCCTAGATGCTAACTTTTTCTTATTTTAAAGGCAAATACTGGATGTTGCAATTGCTGATGTAATTCGATTGGTCAAACTACCAGTCTTGAAGCAAAACACACTTTATTCATACACTGGAGTTAAAAGACAACAAAAGAAATGAGAAATTGGAATAACTTAACTCTGTTAGAAAACTTAACAGAATAATATATTATTTAATTCCTAAACAGCAACTGTTTCAAAATAGTAACACCCTATAAGCGCATTCTTGGCAAAGGCAAATTCAGTAAAATAGACTGTCTCACATGCAATTATAGCAGCAGGATGAGAACCTCAGCTTTTAGCTGTAACAGAAAGAGGAGAAACAGCTTCCACATCTAGCTTCAATACCCCACTGATACTGAAAGCTAAAACTAAATTTCCTAGTTCTTTGGGAGCTTGACCCCACCCATTCAGGCTGCTTCTATTGTTCCAAATTTAAAACAAACCCAAGGCCTCACGAGCTGTTTACATTATTTGCTTTGGAGCAGACTGCCTCAATCTTTCTTCATAAAGACACCAGGACAAAATACACCTCCTAAAGCCATAGTATCATCACAAGTGGCAAGTAACGTTCGCACCACACAATTGCCAGGCAATGACCATTTTCCAATAAAAGATAATCTAATCACCACCCATTGACATTCAATAGTGCTACTATCACTGAATCCCCCACAATCAACATACCTGGTGTTACAATTGACTAGAAACTCAAATGGACTCATCACATAAACATAGTGACTATAACAGCAGGTCAGAGGCTAGAAATACTGTGGTGAATATCTCACCTCCTGACTCCTCAAAGCCTGTCCATCTTCCACGAGGCACAAGTCAGGAGTGTGATGAAATACTCTCCACTTGCCTGGATGAGTGCAGCTCCAACAACACTCAAGAAACTTGACACCATCCAGGCCAAAGCAGCCTGCTTGACTGGCACCAAATTCACGGTGTTCAGTGTGGATGTTCACACTGCTCATAGCAGCAGTGTGTACTATCTACAAGATGCACTGCAGAAATTCACCAAAGATCCTTAGACAGCACCTTCCAAACTCACGATCACAATCATTTAGCAGGACAAGAGCAGCAGATAAATGTGAACTCAATCATCTGCAAGTCCCTCCAAGCCAGTCACCATCCTGACTTGGAAATATATCACCGGTCCTTCACTGTTGCTGGATCAAAATTCTGGAATTCCCTCCCTAATGGCATCGTGGGTCAACCTACAGCTTGTGGATTGCAGCGGTTCAAAAGGCAGCTCACCACCATCTTCTCAAGGGCAACTAGAATCATAGAATTCCTACAGTGTGGATGCAGGATATTCAAGTCCACACCGGTCCTCTGAAGAACATGCCACCTAGGCCCACCCTCCAACCTATCCCTGGAACCCTATATTTGCTATGGCTAATCCACCTAACCTGCATACCTTTGGACTGTGAGAGGAAATTGGACCACCCTGAGGGAACTCAACCAGATGCAGGAAGAATGTGCAAACTCCACAGTCACCTGAGGATGGAATCAAACCCTGGCCCCTGGCAACAGTGCTAACCACTGAGCTACTGTGTTACCCTAGGGACTCAGGACAGACGATAAAAATGCTGGCCAGCCAGCGATGTCCATATCTCACAACTGAATAAAAATAAATCCACAAACTTACTAACCATACCTCCTATATTCTCATCCAAATTGTTGATATAGAAACATAGAAGACGGGAGCAGGGGAGGCCATTCGACCCTTTAAGCTTGCTCCGCCATTCTTCACAATCATGGCTGATCGTCCAACTCAATAGCCCAATCCTGCTTTCTCCCTATAACCATTGATTCCATTCGCCTCAAGTGCTATATCTAGTCGCCTCATGAATACATTCAATGTTTTGGCTTCAACTACTTCCTGTGGTAATGAATTCCACAGGCTCACTACTCTTTGGGTGAGGAAATGTCTCCTCATCTCTGTCCTAAATCATCTACCCTGAATCCTCATACTGTGACCCCTGATTCTGGACACACCAACCATCGGGAACATCCTCCCTGCATCTACCCTGTATAGTTCTGTTAGAATTTTATAAGTCTCTATGAGATCCCTCCTCATTCGTCTGAACTCCAGCAGAAACAATCCTAACCTAGTCAATCTCTCCTCATACGTCAATCCCGCCATCCCCGAAATCAGCCTGGTTAACTTTGCTGCACTCCCTCAAGAGCAAGAGCATCCTTCCACAGAAAAAGAGGCCAAAACTGCACACAATATTCTAGGTGTGGCCTCACCAAGGCCCTGTGTAACTGCAACAACGCATTCCCGCTCCTGTACTCAAAACCTCTCGCAATGAAGGCCAACATTCCCTTTGCCTTCTTTACCGTCTGCTGCACCTGCATGCTTACCTTCAGCAACTAGTGCACAAGGACACCCAGGTCCCACTGCACACACCCCACTCCCAATTTACAGCCATTCAGGTAGTAATCTGCCTTCTTGTTTTTGCTTCCAAAGTGAATTACCTCACATTTATCCAAATTATACTGCATCTGCCATTGATTTGCCCACTCACCCATCCTGTCCAGATCATGCTGAAGGATGTCTGCATCCTCAACACAGTTGACCCTCCCACCCAATTTGTATCATCTGCAAAGTTTGAGGTATTACACTTTGTTCCCTCGTCCAAATCATGAGTGTAGGTGGAGAGTTAGGATGTGAGTTGGTCAGTC
>NC_063369.1:18018931-18055257 GCF_021869965.1 Rhincodon typus
GAAGTCCTTCTTAATATAAACCAGGAAGTGAAAGGAATAAAGGTAAAACTTCAGAAGACGTCAACTGCCTGTTCTCACCGCTGCTGCCGCAGATACCGGGGTACCTCCGTCACTGCTAACTCTTTCCACGTTGGGCTGCGATGCCATTGCTGCTGAAGCTGCCACCTCCCGGATCTTCTAGAACATGCCCAGGCAGGACCCACTTGTGCGCTGACAAACTGCCACGGGCTGCTGAGAGACCAGGCTGGACGAGAGGTCAGCTCACTAGGTCCATGCTGAGGCCAGGAGAAAAGAAAAAAATAAGCACTAAGAGGAAAAAAAAGAGAAAGGAGCGGACAAGCAAATTAGGCAAATTAACACAGATCTGATATTGATCCTGGAACTTATCTAGATATAAGACTGGTCATTATGCTTGACTGTGAATTTCCAAGTTAAAATGAGTTGAGTTTCTTTTTCATGGGGTATTTGTGTATGAGGAGTATGCAACAGTTCCACACCAATTACTTCATTGCACATGGTAAATACGGCTGCTGACTGGTTTTATTACAATAAGGGCTTTGTCATGTGTGTTGAGAGCAGCCTTTAGGAAGCTAGTTGCTCGTTGTGAGGCCGCAATGACTAATAAATCAATGGATTAAGCTCAGGTGGCTTGTCAACATTACCTGAACTGTGAACTGCTTCATTGCCTTGGAAACCACTGCCTACTGCAGCTGCTTCGTGTAAATTGTGCACTCACAACATTTACCACTTCTGTTTACCCTTCTTCCTGATCATCTTTTTATGAATTTTGGTCTTGAGTGGTACAGTGGCTTATGATTGAAAGACCAATGGCACTATCTATAATGCAAGAAAGTAGGAGGGTTTAGCTGGTTGTTAGTCAGCTAATCTCCAGGGTTTAGGTAAATTTGCTTTCTCTTCACAAATGTCATTTGCAGAATGCTGAAGATATTTTTAATTGTGTAACATTTGTTTAGAGATTAAAACAATTTGCTTATCAAGGTGTGGCCATTTAGCTTGATTCTCCTTCAGTTCTGCAAAGGAAGGATGTACTAGCACATTCATGACGTATCAGGTCTGGGAATAAAGTCTATATCAGTACTGTATAGTACTCAAATTAAACTGTTACTTGCTGTTATTGATCCACCTAAGTGCTTTCATTTAGGATCTTGCCAGCACTAAAGGCAGTCCTTTCCAAATTTCCAGCTCCATAAAATTGAAACTGGAAAAGTGGAAAAGCAGATAGGACTGAGTTGCCAAGGTTTGGAGCTGAAGCATAAAGCATCTCTGTTCGGAGCATAGAATCCCTACACTGTGGAAGCAGGCCATTTGGCCCATTGAGTCTACACTGACCCTCCGAAGAGCATCCCACCCAGACCCACCCCCTAGCCGATCCCTATAACCCTGCATTTCCCATGGCTAGCCCACCTACTTCCACATCCCTGAATACTACAGGCAATTTAGCATGGCCAAACACGTAACCTGCATATCTTTGGCCTGTGGGAGGAAATTGGATCACCTGGAGGAAATCCACACAGACGCAGGGAGAATGTGCAAACTCCACACAGACAGTTGTCTGAGGGTGGAATCAAATCCCTGACACTGTGATACTGCCCTGTTAAAGTGATTTTGTAAAGGGACAAGAGATCTTCTGTTGAATGACATACTTTTGTATGATATGGATTTAATGAAAGCCCCATTTGGTAGCTTTTGTGTGTTTTTTCTGGTACTAACCTATACATTTCCTGGATTTTCTATTTTTGAATGTCAAAACACTGGCACTTCCAAGTTTTTGTTTATCCTCTGATTAAGCACGCTTTCTCACAGTACTGTACACATTAAAGTGATTCAGAGCTGCATCGCCATTGCTGACTGCAGTCTCATCCTTGGAAGCACCAGAGGAAGATATTTGTGGTTGGTGTGGTTTGTTCATGTCTTACAAGACAAAGTTTTGATTACTAAAATATCATGAGACAGCATTAATGAAGTGCTGCATCAGCTTTTAATGAAGCCAAATAATTTGACTGTTCCATAGAATAATCGGGAAGTGGTCCAATTTCCTTTGCCGTAGGCTTTTTAAAACAATTTATACAGTTTTATGTCAAGTGCAGTGTTTCATTTAGAAATGATTGGCCTAATGATTTCACTTTCATACTTTGAGGTGTTGCTCACTTTTTGTGCTTGAAGATGTCAATTGCAGCTCAGTCAGTAACATTTTCATCTCTGACTCAAAAAGTTGCAAATTCAAGTCTCATTCCAGGACCTGAGCGCTATAGTCACACACAATTTGTAAACACAGTCCTGAAAGAGCTGCACTTTTGGGTGTGCTATTTTTGTGATGGCACTTCAAACAAAGATCCTGTCTGACTCTACAGGTGATGTAAAATATGCAGTGGTAGTATCTTGAATAAAACCGGAGGCTTCTCCCATCTTTGTATTCTGTTCAATATTTATCCCACGGTCAACATCACAGTAAACAGATTATCAGGTTGTTACCACTTTGCCAATGCTATCTGTGTGGAAACTGGCTGCTGTGTTCCCCTTTTGCTTTGTAAGTATTTAATTAGCTGCACAGAGCTTCAGGCCATTCTTCAGTCATTACAGAAATGCTATTCTTTGCATCCTATTTTGGTGCAATTGTGTCATTTGCTTTGTTGTTCCCTGTTTTAACCTGATACGTTTTTCTGTAGGTCATTCTTTTATAAGTAGCAGTGGTATCCGGAGAAATTGTATTCAAAATATTGTACATGCAAGTTAAATGCTGCAGTAAAATGAGGAAGATTACCTTGTCAGGCCTAGAACTTGGAGAAGGTTGAAATCCAATCTATCTGTTATTGATTTGTGGTTACTGAGTCACAATGTGATGTGGGAAGACTGACTTCACATTGTGACTCATGGTTTTAAACGTTCCAAAGAAACTTCACTCTTCAAAGACTACTTTTTCTTGCATCTAGTGTTCACCAAAATGTTTTCTGTTATTACAAGATGTGATGTAGACGCCAACCCACACAAAACAAATTCTCAGATGTGTCCTTTTTTACCTAAAAAGAGCACCGTGTCGTGTGCACAAGTTCTGTAAAATGTAGCTATAAATGTCCTCATTCCACTTTTTTCTTTCTGCAACACTTCAGCAACTTGTCCAATCAGCTGCCTATGCTGTATCTTCCCTTTCTAGCTCACCATGCCAATGAAACTCCCCCACTGCCTGAGCCCTGTACTTTCCTCTTGTTCTGGTTTCTTTTCTGTTCTCTCGTGCCGTCTATGATGAACAAATTCTGATCTGCTCTTGCTCCCTGGACACAAGTCCCCTAACCTGCTGACCATCTAACTCCCCATCGAGACTGCTCTGCTCTGCCATTCGATCATGGCCGATATGTTTCTGAACCCCATTCTCTTGCCTTCTACCTGAAAACCTTACCAATCAAGAACCTATCTATCTCTGTCTTAAATACACTCCATGAACTGGCCCCCACAGCCTTCCGCAGCAATGTGTTCCACTGATTTACTGCCTCTGGCTGAAGAAATTC
Source organism: Rhincodon typus (assembly GCF_021869965.1). NCBI lineage: Eukaryota > Metazoa > Chordata > Chondrichthyes > Orectolobiformes > Rhincodontidae > Rhincodon > Rhincodon typus. Next base: position 18,022,456 of record NC_063369.1, read on the forward strand.
CTCTTTAGAACTGAGATAGAGGGTCATCCCTTCACTGTAAGGCTGTGCCCTCGGGTCCTAGTCTCTCCTAGTGGATTCATCTTCTGTATCCAGGCCTCTCAGTATTCTGTATGTTTCAATCAAATCCCCCCCACCCCATCCTTCTAAACTCCATCGAGTAAAGACCTAGGGTCCTCAACTGCTTCTCATATGGCAAGCCCTTCATCCCCAGGATCATTCTTGTAAACCTCTTTAGATCCCCTCCAATTCAGCACATCCTTCCTTAGATATTCAGCCCAAAACTACTCATAATATTCCAAATGCAGTCTGACTAGAGCCTTTATACAGTCTCAGCAGTACAACTCTGCTGTTGTATTCTAGCCCTCTTGAAATGAATGCCAACACTGTATTTGCCTTCCTAGGTACCAAATAAAACTGCATGTTAACCTCAAGAGAATCCTGAACTAGGGCTCAACACCCTTTTGTGCTTTAGATTTCTAAAGCTTTTCCCTGTTTAGACAATAATCTACATCTCTTCTTCCTTCCAAAGGAATAACCTCACACTTTCCTACATTGTATTCCACTTCTTTTTTGCCTACTCTCCTCACTTGTCCAAGTCCTTCTGTAGCCTCCTTGCTTCCTCAACACTGCCCGCTTCCTCATTTGTCTTTGTGTCATCTGCAAACCAAGCAACAATACCTTTAGTTCCTTCATCCAGATTGTTAATGTATAAAATGAGTAGTTGTGGTCCCAATATGGACTCCTGTGGAACTCCATTAGTCACTGGCTGCCATCCTGAGAAAGACTTCCTTTATCCTCACTCTCTGCCTTCTGCCAGTTAGCCAATCCTCTATCCAAGCCAGTATCTTGCCCCTAACACCGTGGGCTCTTAACTTATTCAGCAGCCTCCTATCAAAGGCCTTCTGAAAATTCAAATAGATCACATCTGCTGGCTCTCCTTCTGTCTAACTTGTTTGTTACCTCCTCAAAGAATTCTAACAGATTTGTTAGGCATGACGTCTCCTTGACGAAGCCTTGTTGATTCAGGCCTATTTTACTACACACTTCGAAGTACTCCGCAATCTCATCCTTAATAGTGGACTCAAAATCTTACCTGCAATGGAGGTCAGGCTAATTGACCTATAGTTTCCTGTCTTCTGCCTCCTTCCCTTCTTAAACAGGGGTGTTACGTTAGCCTTTTCCCAATCCTCTGGGACGCTCTTGTGACTCTAGCAATTCCTGAAAGATCACTGCCGCTTTCTCTATAATCTCCTCAACTACCTCCTTCAGAACTCTGGGGTGTAGTCCATCTGGTCCAGGTGATTTATCCATCTTTACACCTTTCAGCTTCACCAGCATCTCCTCCTTAGTGATGGCCTCAATGCTCACATCTGCACCCAACATTCTTGAAGTTCTCAAAAGCTGCTGGTGTCTTCCACTGTGAAGGCTGATGCAAAGTACCTATTCAGCTCCTCCAACATTTCTTTGTTCACCATTGCTACTGCTCCAACCTCACTTCTAGCAGTCCAATGCCCACTCTTCGGTAGACATACAGGAAGCTGGATGAACACAGCAAGCCAGGCAGTATCTGGAGGAAAGGAGAAGTCAGTGTTTCGGATATTACCCTCCTTCAGAACTGGATGTGGGGGTAGGGGGATCTGCAGATAAACTTGGGGGTGGGGGGAGGCGGGGTAGCAGATTGGTGGTAATAAGCGGACACCGTTAGTAGGTATGACCTGGTTGGTTGATGGGAGGGATAAATCTGGTTGGTGGCTGGAAGGAAAAGTCAGAAGTGGAATGGAAGGGAACTGGGTGATGGCTGGTAATGTTATTTGAAATTGAAGAACTCAATGTTGAGTCCTCCTGGCTGTTAGATGCCCAGGCAGAAGATAAGGCGTTGTCCTTCAAATCAGAAAGCAAATTTGAAGAAGAACAACTTATCTTCTGCCTGGGCACCCTACAGCCCGAAGGACTCAACATTAAGTTCTCCAATTTCAAATAACCTTCCCAGCTCCACCTTCTCTCAATGCCCACTCTTGCCTCTTTCTTTCCTTTTAATATATCTAAGAAAACCCTTGCAGTCTTTAAATTACATTACTAGCTAGCTTACTCTCATATTTCATCTTCTGTCTCCTTTTTTTTGCTTTTTTTTAAGTTATCCTAAGTTAGCTTTGAAAGGCTTCCCAATCCTCTAGCTTCCCCACTAATTTTCACCATTTTAATTTGCCCATTCCTCTTTAAAGTCCTTTAAACTTTTTATTATCACCTCCCAAAGCCATGTCATTGTTTTGCAGCACTCCATTTTTAAATCCCTCTAATCAGCTTTCTTCCCCAGCACAGTATTAAGGCAGATCTAGATCGATCAACCACACCAGTATCTGCAGGTTATCTGATATCCAGTACTGCAGGAGCAACAGTTTCCTCTAAATAATCAGAAGATAAAAGTCATTTTTCAGTCCTGCAATACAAATGCTGATCACTAGCCACCAACCTATCCCTTTCACTGTAGTAGTGTATCATAGAGTCCCTACAGTGTGGAAGCAGGCCATTCGGCCCATTGAGTCCACACTGACATTCAGAAGAGCATCCCACCCAGACCCAACCCCTACCCTGGACACTATGGGCAATTTAGCATGGCCAATCGGCCTAATCTGCAAATCTTTGGACTGTGGGAGGAAACTGGAGTACCTGGAGGAAACCCACGCAGACACTGGGAGAATGTGCAAACTCCACACAGAGTTGCTCAAGGCTGGAATGGAACCTGGGTCCCTGGCGCTGTGAGGCAGCAGTGCTAACTAGTGAGCCTCTGTTCCTACCCACCTACCCCTGTATCAGATATGGTAGTTTAATTTGCATTCAGCAAACTCTCTCAAAAAGTACTGTGACAGCGATTAGGTAATCTGTTTTGGGATTTTGATTGAGAAATAATTGAGGACACCTGGCATAACATCCCTCCTTTTCAAAATAGTGTCATGGAGACTTAGCAGACAATTGGGCTTTGGTTTAATGTCTCATCTTAAAGGTGGCACATCCAACATTACAGTTTTTGTCCTCACTACTGTGCTGGAGTGTCAGCCTTGATTTTTGTGCTCAAGTCCTACAGTGGGAATTGAACCCAAAACCTTGTAATTCAGAGGGAAGTATGCTACTTACTGAGCCATGAAAGGGAGCAGTCGTTGAATTAAGGAAAAGAAACGGAAATCAAAAAGGGCAGTCCTGGTGCCAAGCTGCTTGAGTGCTACAGCTGTGGTCCTCCAGACTTGTACTAGTAAGTACTTGACTGTGATTCCACCATGGATTTGAACATAAAAAGTGACCATTCAGTGAAAGGCTAACCACTCTTCAGAGCAAAAGTTGTGGAAAAGCTACCTCCATGAGCAAGGAAATTGGGCAAATGAAATCCAAAGAAATCCAAGTACCTTTCCCTTCATGCTGTAAGTATCTCCCTAGATAAGGGAAGCAAGCAGCCTAATCTTACCACATCCAAGCCATCATCCCATTCACTACTTGTACTGAGAACTGCCAGAATGATAGGATCTCTTGCATATAGTGAAATTCTTATTGTGCTTTCACTATATATGCTGTTTCGAAACTTGAATCTATTGTGTTGTCTGATTATATTCAAATTTACAGCTTTGAGTTCCATGTGTCCCATCTGCCCCTAGTACTTGGATTGGAATTAGTGATCCTTTACCGTTGTTCACAGAAATAGGTTCAAGGGCCATGTTCCTCTCCACAGAAGTGCAGGAATTCGGGCTGAATGTCCTGCTTCGCTTCTTTGTGCCTATTCTATCATTCGATAAGATCATGCTTAGTATAAATCAAATGAACCAGCCTCTACTGCTTTTTAGGGAACAGAATTTCACATGCTAAAAGCCCTTTTGGCAGAAAAATATTTTCTCATCTGCCTTAAAAGGAAGCCCTCTTAAACTGTGTTCTCCGGTTTGAAACTTCTCCAAGAAGAAAGATCCTCCTTATATTCGCCCTTATTAAATCCTCTTGTATATTTCAATAAGATCATCTCTCATTCTTCAGAACTCCAGTAGGTATAGGCTGAAATTGAATAGGTGTAAGCCCAACCTGTTCGTCCTTTCCTCGTAAGATGAGCCCTTCATCCTCACAGTCAAACAAATCTTTTCTGAACTAATGCCATTATATACTTTTTCAGATAAGCAGACCAAAACTGCATACAGCACTCTAGATGCTTACCACAGCCCCTTACATACGCACTAAAATGTCCCTACGTCCATTCCCATTCTCATTATAATACACATGAACCACTTAGTCTCATCTCCATTTCATTGCCTTGCTTACTTCCTGTACCTGTTCTTACTAGCCCCATCAAATAAAAAAACAGTTATCTATATATATTTGAACTTTTCTTTCTGCAAACTGACTGCCATACTTGCCTACATAAACAGTGGCAACATAATAAAAGAGTTCTACTGATGTGCTGGGGTACTATTTAAATGCTGGAGAACTGATGTTCACCATAATTCCCTTTTGAAACAAACCAGGCTCTGCTTTGACAACTGAGTGACTGATTATTCCAGTTGAATATTTTTCTCCTCTAACCTCCCCTTAATTCTTTTTGCTTTCATTTGATCCTAGTGAGAGAACTGAATTGATGAAGCAGTGCTTGGTGTGTAGGATATATCTTGTGCCTTGTTCCGGATGGCTGCACCTGAGATCAATGATCCAAACTGCTATCCGCTCACTGGAGTAGGATGGGCCTCAAGCCAGAGCACATGTCCAAAGGAATATCAACTGGTATGTCTGTACATTTGGCTAGATTACAGTAATTCTGATTTCAGCTAGCAATTTTTTGGAATGGATAAAAACATGAAATCTTACCTGAGCCTTTGTAATTTAAATCCAATATGGGGCTGGTATTCAAATTGGGGCTTATTGCAATACCTTGTGCTAATGAGTTTGTAGAGCTTTCATAGATTATGGGGACATACCATCAGAAAAAAATTACAGCTCTCTGAGTAAGAACATTGTGCGTCTTGATCATATACTTGGACTAATTGATCAATACAAAACAGGGAGAATGTTGCTTTGTCAGAAATGTGACCTCTGGATGAACTGAAGCTCTTCTGTTAAACGAGGCTCCCTCTGCATATTCCAGTGATTTAGTTGAATGTTAAAATCTGTTGAGATGTGATTCAAACCATGAGAAAAACTGATGCACTGTCGTCTTGACCTGCTGCAGTCCATGTGGTGAAAGTAACTCCCAAAGCCATTAGATTGGAATCACAGGGTTTTGACACAACAATGACAAAGTAACACTATGTACGTCCATGTCAAGTTGGTGTATAATGTGGAAGGAATATTGTAAATGATGTGCCTGATTTCCCTTGCAGTAATGGTCCTTCTAGGTGGTTGAATTTGGGAGATCCTGCTGACGACATTTCCATAGAAATGTAACACCCTGCAGCCAAGGTGTGCCACTGGTAGATGGATTGCCAGCCGAGCAGGTTGTGTTATTATAGACTAGTTGGATGGCTGTAGATCAACACAATGAAGAGTGTTCCATCGCACTGACGACTTAAGCCATTCAGATGAGGAAGGAGTCTGGAGGGGAGTTTTTGATAAACTGCTGGAGTCCATCGTGATTTAAGTTAATAAATCGGGGGCTATTCAGGACCAGTCGGTCACTGTTTCTGAAAGAAAGGCATATTTGATCAACTATATAATTCCTGGAAAAATATAAGAACGGATAGCGGATGTATTGTATTATCAGGTGTACTCTGCCTGAAGGCAGATCTTGGTTTATATCAGTATTTTTGTTATTCTCTATTTTGTGCCAGTATTTTCATTTGCAAATCAAATTTCAAGCCATCTAACATTGATATTCTCTCTCATTCTCTTTCTCTTATTCCTTGAAATCTTCCCTCCATAGTTTCTTTTACAGGTGTTTCCTCTTGCACTGTACCCTATCCAGACTCTCTCTTCCCCGTAATATTGTTCACCAATTTTCTTTGTTTGTTCACTCAACTTCAACATGTTACATTTTTTGTCCTGCAGATCCTTTCCATTTTCCTTCAAATGCAAAATTCAAAGCTATTTAGCTAATTGGTGGTTTCCTTTTGTAACATCCATGTTTCACATCCTTACAAAAGAACACTCCAAATTGAGATCTTCAGTTAGTTTTTAAGATGTTTATTCAGCTTTCCAATTAGTAACCATACCCTCCTACCAAATATGGCTTTTGCCATTGCTGACTGTGTTCTTATTTCAGCATTGCATCTTTCATCCTCAGACATTATGCTTCCTAAATTCTTGCACCTTTTTCCAGTTCTTCTCTTCTAAGAATAAATGAATATTTCTTGGTGATTTTGAGATTTGCACCATTTTGGTTTTGTCATGGTTACTTTCACTCTAAAGTTCATGCCTGTTACTGCTGTACCTGTCAAGTCTTGTAATCATTCCTATGTGATTATTACAAGTTCTTTTGTTTGTTACCGACCTCTTCAATGTCAATGCAGAAGCAATAATTAAAGATGCATTTGAAGAAACAGAATCTTGGGCAAATGATAACATCAGTTAGATTTGCAGATGACAAAGCACTTGCAGCAAGCGTGGAAGGCTTAGTGAACTTGTAGGTCGACCAGTAACAGCAGGCAGGAAACTTGGATGCAAGTGTGGTTTATACAGATTTTCAAAATACATTTAATACTACCTCATGCAAGAAACACTGCAAACATAATTGCACATGGAGTTGATGCAAGCGTGGTCATGTCGATCGGCAAACGGAGAATAAACGTGAAGTTTTGGGAGTCAAAGCATCCGGAATGAGATGGTGTTCCCCCAGCAGTTTCAAGGAGGTGAGCAGGAGTAAACCAAGAAATTTCAAGAGGAAAGATAAAAAGCAATACAATCTTAGATATGAGTGAACTAGTTTCTTTCCTATTCTTTTAAATTGAGGAGCGGTGATCAGGAAATCACAGTTGTTGATTCTACGGAAATGGCTACATGAAAGCATCAGATATATCTAGCAGTTAAGGGTGGAGATTGACACATGGAATTGTGAGATTGTTGCTGTCATGGAGATATGGTTGCAGGTGGAACAAGACAGGCAACTCAACATTCAGAGATATAGGATCTTCAGGCAGGACAGGAGAGGGTGTAAAGAGGAGGTGGTGTCATTATTTATTAAGGAGTCAGTTCTGTGGTAAAGAGGGATCACATTTTGTAAGAGTCTTCATGTCAGGCTTTGTGGATGCAGCTTAGAATTAAGAAGGGGGCAGACAAACTGCTGTGAGTGTATCATAAGCCCCCAAACAGTCAGTGGGCAATTGAGAAGCAGAAAAGTAGTCAATTCACTGAGGCACTTGAGAATAATAATAAGGGTCATCATATTACCCTTTTGTGGCGAGGCAATAGCCTAGTGATATTATCACTAGACTATTAATCCAGAAACTCAGCTAATGTTCTGGAGACCTGGATTCAAATTCCCTTATGGCAGATGGTGGAATTAAGACTCTGCTGATGACTATGAAACAGTTGTCAATTGTTAGAAAAACCCATCTGTGGCTCACTGGTGTCCTTCAGGGAAGGAAATTTGCCATCTTCACCTGGTCTGGCCTGGCCTACATGTGACTCCAGACCCACAACAATGTTGTTGGATCTCAACTGCCCTCTGAAATGCCCAGCAGCCTGCCAGTGATGTCAATGTCCCATGAGTTAATTTTAAAATCTTCCCAGCGTTAGTTGGAAATAGTGAGTATGCTGGGTGTTTAGAGGGTACAGATTTCTTGAAATATATTCAGGAGAGCTTTTTATATCTGGTCACCACACTATATAGGAAGGATCTGATTGCACCAGAGGGGATGCAGAGGACATTCACGAGGGTGTTGCCTGGGATGGCACATTTCAGCGACAAAGTGAGGCTGGATAAGCTCGGGTTGTTTTCTTTGGAGCAGAGAAGGCTGAGAGTGGGCACAATAGAAGTATGTAAGATTATGTGGGTGGATAGAAAGCAGCTGTTTTCATTAGCTGAAGGGCCAGTAACAAGGGGACCTTTTTAAGGTAAAAGGCCGGAGGTTTAGAGAGAGTTTGAGGGAATGTTTTTCATCCAGAGGGTGATAGGTTTGGGACGCACTGCCCGGGAGGGTAGTTGAGGTGGGAAACCACCTCAAAAAGTACTCTGATGAACGTTTTAAGTGTCATAATATTCAAGGCTATGCACCAAGCGCTGAAAAGTGTGACTAGGGAAGATTTTAGATGGTTTTTGTCAGTGCAGACTTGATATGCTGTAGTATTCAGTGATTTCTCCGTGTGAGTTTTCTTTTGCACCACTTGCCCCAAATTATGAGAATTTTTAAACATTGTTGACTCTTTAACTACCCCCTCCTCCATTTCCTCCCCTCCCATCGGCCTCCAATTTATATAATCTATATCCTTTGTATTCTAGATTGTTACAACTACAGACGGCTCCTCTGCAAATTTTGCAAAAGGCTTTGGCCAGAAATCAAATTGTTATCTGTGTGTCAGCTCACTGCTGAATAAACAGGTAAGTTAATAAATACTCCCTCAGCTGGGTACCTGTTTACAACCCATGGTATAGAAAGGGTACAATATTTTAGAAGAATATAAATGGTGCAACAGTTGAAATTGGTTCAAGAGAAAGCAACCTGACTTGAACCTCTTGTGATCTTCCTTGTCGGTGCCACCCCAACCCCAACCTGCACCTGCACCTCCACCACCTCATCCCTGCATTTCAAAGGCTGACACATTTTGGTACAGTAACAATAACTATGAACGAAAAACGTATCATAAACTCTGGTACTGTGTCATGTTGCCTAAAGTTCTGGTTGTAGCCTTTGGGCTGAGTTAACTAATTTCTGTTGAACGCTTGGTGGTGGCCTCTCTATTCCAAGACCAGGAGGGCAAATTTGTCTCTAATCCCTTTTTCAGAACCTTTCTGGGAAGGATTCTGTTTTTTAAAGAACAAACCAACTGCAGATGCTGGAAATCAGAAATTGCTGGAAAAGTTCAGGTCTGGCAGCATCTGTGGAGAGAATCTAAATAAAAACTAAAAAGAACTGAGGAAAAGTCATTTGACCCAAAACGTTAACTGTGATTTCTCTCCATAGATGCTGCTGGACCTGCTGATCTTTTCCAGCAATTTCTGTTCTTGTTTGTGGAGAGAATCTGTTGTATTCCAGACAACCCTGGGGTCACTTGCAACTTATTTGTTGTCAGATACCCTGCTGGATATGCATGAGCCATCTTCATGGTGTTTGTATCAGTGGGGTGATGGACAGATACTGTGATAGGTGGGTTTGTATAGTTAGGTTACTAGTCGATTGGCACAAAGCTAGCATTTTCAAGGAGAAACTAAAAGACATAAGTAATAAGCGGCTGGGGGTTATGGACTGTAATTTGATGTTAAGAGGTTTGCAGATACTTTCAGTGCAGGTCACGGTGTGGAGATGACGGTGTAACATTGCTTCTGTACCCTGTTTACAGAATCCTCAAGGGGACATTGTCTCAGATATCCAGTTACTTCCTGATAAGAACCCTCTACCATCAGGATATGCCTTCATTTCTGAATTCCTGGATCCCAGTAAGTATTTTTGATTACCGTCATAAGGGTATTGGAGTGTAGAGCTATCACAGATCTCAAACTTACTTAAGGTTAAGGGATTAATTTTTTAAATTCACAGGGTGTGGTGATTCAAATAAATGCCTCTTATATTCAAGCTTGTTTTGTAGCGGAGCTCGCGACAGTTCTCTGGTACCTAGAAGTTGAGAGATAATAAAGAGTTGAGTCTGTCTTACCGACACAACCACTTTTGACTTGGTGTCAGAAAGTTGAAGTTCAAACACAATTTTTTCAAGCTGTCATTGACAAATAGTGCTTACCTCTCTATTCTCTCCTTAATTTTGTCTCCAGTGAACTGCTTTGCACCATCTTGCTATGGCGGAGAGACTATGCAGAAGCAAACAGTTGTGCTGAGATTGTCATGTGTCTTGTAACTTGCTGTGAGCTGCAGTATAGGTGACCTTTTGTGCAGGGTTGTCTGAGCTTTCTATTTGTGTTCACTTGCCATGTGTCCATGCGTAGCCTGCCGGCAGAGATCATGCTGCTTGTTCTAATTTCCAGAGTTACAGATGTTAAATGATGTAAGTGTTCCAATTTAGGAAGTAAATGGGCTGGAAATAACAGTTTATAAATTCCAGACCCATGAAATCTACATGGGACGAAGCAGTAAAAAAGAATGGTAAGTATAAATAGTATTTACTACTATAGTTTTGTGGATTGGGGCATAGTTTTGGGGCTGAAAGACCAAGAGTGTTCCCTTCCTTCAATACTATAAAGCTTGATGCATTAAGAATTAATGATTAGCCAAGTGTCTCTAACTGTCTTTTACGAAGAGGACACTAGTAAAGTAAGCAACATTCAACAAATTGAAGGCATTTGCATGTTTAAAATATTCCATTCTGACACGTGGTGTGCCCAGTGACCCTTGCCAGTCACACAAAGTACTTGGAGAGCTGATGGGCATCAAAGAGACCCAGGCACATACTAGACTCTGGAACAGGATTGGATTGATCAGAGGATCCCTGCATTCACCCTAATATGATATACCCTAGTGATTTTTCTCAGACTGAGGAACAACTGCCTGGGACCTTCTGTCCCATACCCAACCGTTCAGTTGACTAAAGAGGAGGATCAATCACAAGAAATGCACCTAGAATCTTAAAAGCAGCACCTTCAGGCATTCAGTTAGGCTGCAACCTTGTTGCATTGTTCAGACAGATGAAGGTCACTTCAATCACTTCACCAAACTGGCATGAGGTAGGGATGATGAGTGATTCTGAAACTGTAGCACACAAGACACTCTCCTGTACCCTAAAACCCCAGTGTGTTAGGGATGTGGATTCCTGTACATTGGACTCACCACTGATGGCCCTTAACCCTGTGGTTCATTTGTTGATTTGTGGGTTAAATAATGGTTGCCCTTTTATTTCCCCAGAGGTCACCGTGTCTAAAAAGAAACGACTATGTATTAAGACGGTTCCATTCGGTGGGGCTGACACTGCTGTTTTTGATGTCAAACTGACCGGAAAAAGCAAGCAGATTGTACCTTTGTACACATGTATAGGGTAAGTAAAACCTATAATTATTAGCAATACAACATTCTGTGCGACAGAACCCACCAAGTGGACTTTTAGCATAGTTGAAGTACACTTCCACAGTTCTTTTTTTCATATATTTATTGCCTCTAGATTTAACAGTTCATCAGAAATACAAACTAGCCCACACTGTGTACAAGAGCTACTTTCTGTCCTAGCTTTATTACTGCATGAGTGTTCAAGCTAATTACAAATACACCCTGCAATACCATACCTTCAAGAAATATGGGGGTAATATCAGGGGCTGCATTAGCATGCTGGGGTGTGCTGCCTCGGTCAATTCCTCAAAGAAAAGTATTTGTGATTAATTTTAATTCCATAATTAATTCATATTCCAAATTTCTGGTTCCCTGACTGTCCTCTGATTTTTGCATTAGTCTGTTACTAGTAAATGTATTTAAACAAACACCTTCAATATTTCTATTGAGTATGTTCTGTGTTTAGCATATGTCTTTATTCGCTATTGTGTTTTATTTTGCAGAGAACTGAGTGGGTTTGTCATCTGGTGTAGAAAAGGGAGGTTGGCCAAGCCAAAACCGTTGCCTAAGCCAAGAAGTATTGCTCTTGATATGAGAGGGCTGTCACTGGAGAATGAGAGCTCAAGGTGCTTATCACAAGCATAAATATGTTTCACAGAAAGCATGGCTAGTTTTAGCTTTGAATTTTGATGCAGATTAGCAGATGGATGAAAGATAAAATGGGACAGAACAAAGATAAAGTACAGCAATTTATGTTCTGATCTTTGATAGTTTGCTGGATCCTTTTAGAAACCCCATCTGTTTTGTATATCAATTAAATTCAGTTTTTTGGACGCAATAAAAAGCCTTTAAATTTCAGAAAGATTTATGCTGTGAAAAAAGTGTAAATTCAGACCTGGCAGTGACTGAGTTGCAAGTTCTGTTGGCATAAAGCATGGACAAGTGTCATACATCATTAAAATCCTAAAATTAATCTGCCTTTTAACTGATGTAGGAAAAGGGAAGAGCTCGATGTAGCCCCAGCACGACTTAGCAAGAGGCGCACCACTCTGGAGCACAAAGATTCCGTGTACAGTGCAGAAAATATTTATGGAATTTCGGGTAAGGTTGGACTCCAGTTGTCCCATTTACCTCCCTGTTAGACAACTCCCTCACTAGCTGCCCTTCTTTACCCCTCTCCCCCTAAGTCAAAGCCCCTTATAAAGTGACCAATCACTTTACACCCAGAGATTTCTGTTCTGTTCTCTCATGCTAGTTAAAGAAAAACTAGAGCAACAAAAGTTAAAATCAAGCTATTGACTACCTGGTATACAACAGTCAATAGAACTACTCACACTTCCAGCAGCATATTAATCTTGTATGCAACTGATCTTTGTTCGGGTTTATTTATCTAGTTGCTCTCTCCACCACCAACCGGTTATGGACTTTTAACCACCTTCATTATCCTGGGACTTCACATCTCTCTCCAGATCTCCAGACACATACTTGCAAAGTCTGAATCTATAACTGTAATTTTGGGAGTTTTCCACATAGGGCATGTTTATGTGCTCATCAGTACAAAATACACTACCAGAAATTCAGAGTTGTTATGATGCAGGAGAAGGTCATTCAGCCTATTGTGTCTGCACTGGTTCTATTACCTAGTACCGATTTCCAGCCTTTTCCCCATATGCCTGCACACCATTACTATCCAAATAACCATCCAATTCTCATTGAACACCTCAATTGAACCTGCCTGCACAATATTTCCAAGTAGTGCATTCCATTACCCTAACTACTGGCGTGTGAAACAGCTTTCTCTCACCGTTGCCTCATTTACATCACTTTATCCATTACTGTTAAACAGTGTGTGAATACGCACTCATGTCTAAGACCTTGAAACTGAAAGAATTAGTGCATCAATGCAGAAGTGCCAATGTGTGTAGTCTTCCTGGGTAAATTCTATTCAATGTACTGGCTAGTGACATTCAGTAGTTTACTTCACTGGTCTTTACTTGTTAATAGCTGTTTCAGTTTAAATACAATTTCCCCCTGGAATTAGATCTAATGCTAGGCATAGAGCTAGATCCAACCAGGATTAAAGTTGAGATGTGAGACCATCCTTTTAAATATTCTGCGCTTGCACTCCTTGCTCATGAAGCCAAATGGAGATTTATTAAAGGGTACATTGAAATTCTTCTAAATGGGACTTGGAAGTGACAATGCGTTTGGTCCAGGGTTCTGATGGGGGGTGTGACGTGTTTGTAAATCTGACCTGGACCCCTCAGATGAAAGTTTTGCCACAAAGATCAAATCTGAAATGAGTCTATCTCAACATATTATCTCATCAGTGCCTAATATGAGGAGCCAGTGTCAAATTGCTAAACAGTGAGGACTTAGCAGTTTGGGTTGAGACACCAAAGTTGGGATAGTTGCTCATGAGTTATAATCAGCTGTCTATGTAGCACAAAAGTAAAAATCATAACTGTGCTCTTAATGTCCTAATTTCTCCCTTCTGTCTCTCACACCCAAGACTTGTACATCACTACCCATTCTTTTGTTATGTAACTATCCACTTTAATATACTTCCTGAACAATGACAGTCCAGTGGGGCACCTCGCATGTGCTGTACTTGAGGTGAGATGGCGATTGCTGCAGAGGCAAGGACTTGTGCTCCAGTAAGGCACTAAAGGGACTGAGAGAAATGGACCATATGATGTGTGATATGCAGATTCTGTAGGGACAAAGGCAACTGGTACTGTAATTTTGAGTAGCATGATGACAGTTGTAATAATGAACCTGTTCACAAACTCCTTTTTTTTCCCTCTGTTCGGCAGCGATGGATGGCGTCCCATTTGTGCTGCATCCTAGGTTTGAAAGCACCTCTGTGAATGTAAGTACCTCAAAAACCAATACGATGACAGTCCTCTTAAAAGAGCTTCAGTGACTTCCAATTCCATCTTCAGGAGTTTTTATTCAGTAGTACATTAGAAAATATTGGTGTAATTTCTGCAGTCTTCACTGACTTACTTGGGAAACTATTGGTGCAATGATTTACATATTGTCAGTACTTGAAGAACAGACAAAAAAAATTACTTCTATTGAATAGCTCTGATTTTAATTGCTTTGCTATTAAGGACTTAAAATGTGGAATTCCCCCTTAAACCCCTCCCCTTCACTTTCCTCCTTTTTAAGAACATTCCTTTTTTTATACATACATCTTTGACACCTTCTTTTGGTCACCTGATTCAATAGCTCCTTAAATGGCTGTATTCATATCATCATGCTTCTGTGAAGCATTTTGGGCTGTTTTGTTACATTAAGGGTGTTATATGCAGCTTTTGAAGCCGGATTGATTATGTTTGTGAATGCAGAAAGGTTTAATGTGACCACATCAAGATGGAGAGACCAAACTCCCAAAACATTGCAGCCCATAACACCATATTCAGTGGTGAAATGTTGCAATATGTTGTGCTGTTTTTCAATGGTATAGACTGCTGTAATTCTATGTTGACGTCTTCCTGCAGGTACCCAGTGCTAATATTGCAAATTTCCAGATTAAGAGCCATGCTGAAATAGAAAATGAGGTAAGTCAGAAATGCTAATGATGCTTGTTATTTGGAAGTACTTCCTGCAGCGGTAAACAGTCTGTCACCCTTTGCATTTTCACGTGTATTTACTTCCTTTTCACCTGACATGTTTATTGAAAATGCAATCTAGCTTCTGTTCAGTGCCTCACTGTTAAGAAATTAGGTTCCTGGCAGAGACTGATCTGCCATTTGTGGGGTGGGACTCAGTGTCACAGTGTCAAATAAAGAAAGAGCCCCATATCTGAGAAGAACTCATTAAATTCATGTCAGTAATTCACTTAACTATTCCTGCTCGATCTTCAACAATGATGTATTTGATGTCAGGGAGGCGATGATATACAGATATTATTGCTAGACCGAGATAATGTTCCAAGAACTCAGGTTCAAATCTGACTATACTAGATGCTTGAATTTTGAATTCAATTTAAAACAAAATCTGGAATTAAAAGTCCAGTGACCATCTGGTTCATTAATATCCTTTAGGGAAGGAAACTGCTGTAGGTCTGGAGTCCCATGTACACCAGACCAGGTTAAAAATGGCAATGTGACTTTTAAGTGTCCTTTTGAAATAGTCTAGTACACCATTCAGTTAAAACAATTAAGTCTCAAAAAAGGAATGATACCGGACAAATCACCTGGCATTGACCAAGGCATCAGAAATACCAATTGCAAACACGCTCCTCTTGACTGATACCTGGGGGCTAGTGTCAAAATTAGGAGAGCTGTCTCTCCAACAAATCAAGTAACAGCCTGACATTCTGTGAGGTATGATTTTATGAGGATGACTATGTGCCAGACACAGCCATCATTCTGTCCTGCCAATAGGATAGGACATACCCAGCGGTACACAGTTGGGGGAGAGCTATCTTGGGAGTCCTCACCATTGTGAAGTCACATGGTATTGGGTCAAATAGGAGGAAGGAAGCCTCCTGCTAATTACCTTGTACCATCCTCCTTCAGCTAATGAACAAGTACACCTCAATGTTGAACACCCCTTGGAAGTGTGACAATACCATGGCTTTGAGGTGTATTTTGTCATTTTTTTCATGAAAGGTTGAGATCAGAGGTGATGATCTGTCGGCTTCAAAGCCTATAAAAATAAACAGCTTGTGAGGCCTTGGGGTTTGTTTTCCTTAAGTTTGGAACAATAGAAGCAGTCTGAATGGGTGGGGGTCAAACTCCCATAGAACCAGGATTTTCAATTTTAATTTTGCAGTAGCAGTTCCTGGGGTCTTAAAGCTGTTGTACATCTCTCCCTGCAACTCCCTCTCTCTGAATTTTCTCTTGATGTTTTACCTCTTGGACTGGAGAATTGCCTATGAGACAATCTATTTTAATGAATTTGCCTTTTGCCAAGGATGTATTTATGGGAGGTTTCTATATTGGAACAGTTAATTAGTAGTTAATATAGCTATTATTTTGTTAAGCATTTTAATAGTTACAGTTAAGCCAATTCTTTTTATTTTTACACTACCGTTAAAATAAAGTGTGTTTTGCTTAATGTTGAGTAGTTTGACCAATTGAATTGCATTTGGAAAGCAACACCTTACACTTACCTTTTCAAGTAAGAAAAAGTTAGGGTCTAGATTGTCTTCTAAATATATTTTGAAGGGATTTGGTCTGGTCCATAACAGAAGTACTGAGGGTGATAATGGCGCAGCGTGTACTCTGGGTGGGGTCTTGAGACAACCAGCAAGAGAAGCTGAGCAGCACCAGCAAGACTGATCGGGTTGTGCAAATCGTAAAGGACTTGGTGTACTGGGTCTGTAGCAGGTGATGAAGGAAACAACAAAAGGGAAAAACCTACTTAATCTAATCCTCACAAATCTACCTTCCGGAGATGCATTTGTCCTTGGAACTATCAGTAAGAGTGACCATCGTACAGCCTTTGTGGAGATGAAGTCCCATATTCATATTGATAATGGCACACACCATGATGGAGTTTGCATGTTCTCCCTGTGTCCACAGGAGTTTCCGGGTGCTCTGGTTTCCTCCCACAGTCCAAAGATGTGTGGGTTAGGTGGATTGGCTATGCTAAATTACTCAGTGTTCAGAAATGTGTAGGTTAGATGCGTTAGCCATGGGTAATGCAGGGATAGGGCATGGGGATGGGTCTGGGTGCGATGCTCTTTGGAGTGTTGGTGTGGATTTGTTAGGCTGAATGGCCTTTTTTTGCACTGTAGGGATTCTAAGAAGGTTAGATTTCATGGGATTCAGGGTGAGCTCGCCAATTGGATACAAAATTGTAGTTAACAGCAGGAGACAGTGGTGGAATGTAGTTTTTCAGAGTGGAGGCCTGTGACCAGTGGTGTTCCAGTGATCTGCGCTTGGTCCACTTTTTTTGTCATTTATATAAATGATTTAGATGAGAATATAGAAGACATGGTTAGTAAGTTTGTAGATTACACGAAATTGGTGCTTTAGCGGACAGTGAAGAAGGTTATATCTAACATTACAGAGATTGTGATCAATGGCTGAAGAGTGGTAGATGGAATTTAATTTGGATAAATGTGAGGTGTTGTATTTTGGTGAAATAAACAAGGGCAGGATTCCTACAATTAAAAGTAGGGCCATGGGTAGTGCTGTAGAACAGACAGACTGAGGGCTTCAGGTATATTATTCTTTAAAGTTTGCATCAAATAGGTACAGTGGTTAAGGTACTTAGGCTGCTTGCCTTCATTGCTCAGACCCTTTGAGTATAGGAGTTAGGAAATTATGTTAAGATTGTACAGGATGTTGGTGAGGCCTCTTCTGGAATACTGTCTCCAGTTCTGCTCACCTTGTTATAGGAAAGACATATTATTAAAACAGAGAAGATTCAGAAGAGATTTACCAGGATGTTACTGGAAATCTGGAAGTAGCGAGTTAAGAGACTGGATAGGCTGGGACTTTGTTCACTGGTACTTAGGAAGTTGAAGCGTGACCTGAGAAGTTTATAAAATCATGAGGGGCATAGATAAGGTGAACGGTAAGTGTCTTTTCCCTAGGGAGGGGTGTTTCAAGACTACAGGGTCCTATGGAAGGCGAGAAGAGAAAAATATAAAGTCATGAGGGGCAATTTCTTTTTAAACAGTGGTTCATGCATGGAATTAACTTTCCATAGGAATTAGTGAATAATTTGGCTAAGTACATGAATAAGATATGTTTGGAGGGATAGGGGCCAAGTGCAGACAGGTGGGACTAGTTTAGTTTGGGATTATGTGTGGTGCAAGCTGGTTGGACTGAACAGTCTGTTTCCATGCTGTATGATTCTGAGTTAAAGCACACTGTCAGAAGAATGGTAAAAAGTTAGTTTGATTTGTTATCATTTTAGATGACTGAGTGGGGATGTCAATGAAGGGTAGCAAGCAAATGGTTTTTTAGCTGGACTGATATTTGTCAAGATTTTGGAGGAAAATCATAGAAGATATTCTAAAGAGCACGAGGCAATAAGGACTGGCAGATGTTTGGCATGTGACTGACTAGCTGAGCTTGATCCTGCCGTTTAAGTCTGCATGGGCATACTGAGAATACTGACCTTTTTATTACCTCTGTCACCAATAGGTTGGTGCGTTCATACAGACTTGTAATTGTTGATCCAGAAAAGCCAGTGTAAAGCCACTAACTTGTGACAGTTCTTCTTGTTTCAGTACAACTACAGCTTCATGACAGAGAAGACTGCAGCTGCCAGACTCCCTCCAACAGTCTCCTAGAGCAAAAGCCATTGAGTTGCAACAGAGCCTCAGGATGAAGCTGCCTCATAGGTCAGGCTCACAGCAGATTCTTACCTCTGACTCCATGAAGCTAAAAGCCATGAGATTGGATGTGGGTATCACAAAGGTGCAATAAAACCCACTTCATAGAAACTGTCTATTTTCAAGATCATCCCTGTACAATCACCGTTTTGACTTTGTTTATATGCATCTAAATTGCTGCTGATATTTGGTTTGTTGTTGCAAGTACTGTAATCAAGTGGGACCCACTGCAGCATGGCAGGAGCTGCATTCATTTTCAAAATCTATATATAATCTCCATATGATATAGTAGAATAATGTGGAAGTAAGTTAAACTTTAGAGTTTATTCTGTTTGGGAATGACTGTCTCCAGGAGATTGCAAAGTACACTGAGTATGAAGACACTAGTGGAAAGGTTTGCTATCTGAGCTGTCACTGTCATTACCAGCTGGGTGGAGTAACAAGGCAGGATGTGAAAGTGTTACACAACTGCACGAGTATGGGAAACAGTGTACCTCCCAAATGACTGTTTCCATTCAACCCTAATTAGCATAAACATGGAAGTACAGTGAAATTAACTCTACCCACTGTGCAGCATGGGAAGCTTAGCTCGCCTGTAGCCATGCCACCTCAATTCAGAGTTGCTCTCAACTTAATTGTGACCACCCATCAACCCAGGGACCTTCCTTCAGTTGTTTGTTGTACACAGTTTTAAATCATTACTTATGGCTTGTTGATTTCCTTGGCTCTGTTTGATGTCAATATCAGGAGATGCAATCAGGTAGTCTATATGTTCACATGATTACCTTCTTAAAAGGGTGAATGTTTTAATAAGAGGTAAGCTGATATCACTGTGGATCTTCTAAATATATCTATATTGAAAAGCTCTCGGAAGGCCCAAGTTCAAATCCCACCTGCTCCAGAGATAACCCATCTGAACGAGATTAAAAATATCTTTACTAAGAATCAGAACTACCTAATTTCTGTTTATGATTTTTAAATATTATCCTGTAGTTTCCACATCAGTTTTTAACAATTATTAAATACTTATAGAGAATAATCTTTGTTCTGACATTCTTTTCCTCTTCAATCAATTAAATCTCTTTGTATAGTTGACTGCTTGTTGCGCTAATGTTAATGGCTGATCTCATGGTGGTCTTCCTGTACTTTGCATCTATTCAGTAAGCCAACATGGAATTGTGGATTTGAGCTGCACAGTGCTCTGTGCCTCATCAGATACCTAGAGGTGGGGACCTGACAACATAAATAGAGAGAGATTTCCTTACTTGTTGTGGGAGAACCTGCAATTTCTGTTTCCAAAGTTGAGTTAGCTGAGGTGCTCCTGGGAGCCTCCCAACTGTTCATGTGCCTTCAAGGCGCTCTTTCTCACTTTTAGGTGAGAAGTATGGTTTTATATGATTATTTAATGTGCAGATCTTTAAAACAAAACTACTTTTTTTTGATAAAGCCCACTTTAATCTGTCTCTCTCTTCCCCACCCCCCAACCCCGATTTTCACTCACCTTTTGGTATTTCTACATAACCTTTTGAATGACAGGAATGGCTCTTTCAAAGAAGTGGCACAAGTGTGATCGACCAGATGGCTTCTATGTCCGCTGCAGTGGTTCTGTCTAACATCTTAAAATCATATGACCTGTGAAATTTCAACAAGACTCTATCCAGGTGCATGTTGACAAATGTGGGTAATTCTCCTCAGGACCTGGTCAACTGTACACTTGCTTACCACCACAAACCAATTAAAAGTCAATAATCTGTTTGTTATAGGGTGGTCCTGCTGGATAATGGCTACAATACTTGTTTGTGCAGCAAGTGACTACATGTCAAAGTTAATGTCTGAAGCACCTTGTGGTGTGTCACATGACATGCTGCATTCAAATATCATGCAACTTTTAATTCAGCATGCACAACCAAAGCAGAGATTGTGTCGAAAGACAAATCTAAGCAACGCTTCAGTGGACTGAATTCACCCTCAGGCTTCCATGCAAGCAGGAAGTTTGCAGTTCCCATATATAATTTTTAATACACTGGTCTATACAAATGAATCCAAACCACTGCAAGCCATCATTAGGTGACATTCATATCCTTCTTAAACAATTTTTCCCAGTCCACCTGTGGCAGCTACAAGTGCTTCTGAGCACACAGGAGACAATCCCGGTTGGCCTAAGATTCCTTCAGAGGCAGGGCAATTGACAGAAACCACACTTCCAACATGCTTAATTCTTCCTCCAGCTTCCGTACAATCATCCACAGCCTTTATTTTCTTTACATTTCTAACCATGAACAGTTCAAAGTGCAAGATAGGACTTAAAAATGATAATTCCCTGATTGAGGGGTGGAAAGAATTCCAGGGCTTACGGACTGGACACAAAGACAATGAAAGTGAGAGGAGCACGTAGTTCTTGAATGGTCATAGGACTGAATTAGTTTCTTGATGGGATACAAGTCAGTGATGACTGGGTGAGGATATACAGAGTCAAGTTTCAGATGCTCTGAAGATTATGGTGGAGCATAAAGGATGGGAAACTGACTAGCAGGGCAATGAAGAAGTTATAACTCTAGGTAGCAAAGGTTTAGGTTACAGTTTTGGCAGGGATGTGATGGAAAAGATATGGGATTAGAAACTCAGAGATAGTAGGAACTGCAGATGCTGGAGAATCTGAGATAACAAGGTGTAGAGCTGGATGAACACAGCAGGCCAAGCAGGAACTCAGAACTCAGTTGTTTCGGATCAGATGGATACCAAGGTTGTGAATAATCTGGTTCAGTTTGTATACTTGACTAGAAGGACTGAAATTGAAGAGGATGGTGCAGAAGACAATGGCTTGATAAGTTACCTTTGAGAATGACCACATCGTCCTATACTGCATTTCCCATGTTGTCCTGCTGAGTGGTCCCATTTCCTACTTATTCAGACATAGCCAGAAAATAAATCAATCAATGCTAAATGGTCATCCTCATTGGCAAACTATTCCTTAACCTCTGCACCATCCTCTAGTCTCTCAACTCTGACGTCTCTGTTCTCTTCCAATTTTGGCTTCTTGCTTTATCCCTAGTTTTTAATCACGCCATTGCAACCATGCTTTCAGCTGCTTAAGTAATAAACTCAGATGCTGCCTCCTGTTCTATATCCTTTTAAGAAACTCCTGAAATTCTGCCACCTTGGAGCTTTTTACATACGTTAAAGATGCTGAATAAATACATTTTGTGGTCCAAAAATTTAATGAGGAAATTTTGATAATCTGAAACAATGTCAGAAGTAGTGTCAAATTCCAAATTACAAATGTGCCTTGTCAGGCTGCGCTGGTAATCCAGTGGGCAAGGGCACTGCATAGTGGAGTTGTCAAGGGTGGTTGGTGGTGGAGAAAAGCTGTGTTTAGTCAGTGTACATTAAGAATTTGACGCAATACCTTTCACTTATGTCACAAAGGGTCAACACACAGATAAGAGCCACTCAAAGATAAATCTCTGGCAGAACCTCAGAAGTAATGATGGACTGGCAGGTTGAGAATAGGTTGCTGGCATTTCTCTGGTTACAATCACTGAAGATGATGACGGCAGACCCAGTTGGGCATTGGTAGAAGATGTGATCAGTTATCGTCAAAGGCTGGAGAAATGTTGAGAAGGCCAAAGGATGTCATTTATGGCTTTGAACATAGCCACAGTGCAGAGGAATTAAATGAAACTCAATTTGAGTGATTCAAATGTGGATGTGAGGGAAAGGTGGGCATCAACTGCAACATATTGAAGAACTTGAGAAGGAATATTAGTTTACAAGGACAGAGGGGTCAAGGGTGGGCTTTTTTGAGGCAAGAGCTGGGAACAAGAGATTTGGAAGAGTGGAGGGATAGCACCCAGAGGTGCCAGAACCATTAATATCTGCTAGGGAGGGAGGTTAGTTGACCAGTGTAGGACCAAGGGGGCAGAAAAAGGGTCTTATGGACATAATGCAATTAGAGAGGGCACCAAGAGAAATAGGAGAAACTATAGAAAGGTGGGAGTTCACAGCTGGATCAGGGAAACTTGGAATTTTAGCAGACAAACACAAATCACCTTAATCTTAATGTCAAAAGACATCAAATTATTCCTCATGCCATCTGGAAGTGAGGCTGGAGCATAGAGGAAAGGGATTAATGTAGACCGTACTACTGGAGTTAGTAGTACTCCCAGCCTCAAGGGCCATATGTGAAACGTTGCCAGTGCAGCAGGCAGTGCACTTACGTAATGAGTTACCAGGGAGTCAAATAACCAACATTTGAAATTTGGTATGTGGGATGACAGTGTTAAAAGAGTTGTGCAGGAAGGCAATGGGAGGCAGTCAGGTTTAACCTCATACTGCTGTGAAGGTCAGAGGTAAGGAGATGGAAGCCTGGATCTGACACTAATGTTACTTACTGTTGAGGGAATGCAGCACTGACTGAGGCACCATATTTTGGTGGAAACATTAAACTAAAACGGGATCTCTTCAGTACCAACATTTATCCCTAAATCATATATCTGAAACTAGGTCATTATCGCATTTGCAGTTTGTGGGATCTTACTGTTCGCAATTTGACTGTCCCGTTTCCTTCATTATAACAGTGACTGTTTCTGATATATGCCGCTGGTTGCAAAGCATTTTAAGATGCTTTGAAGTGGCAGAAGGTGCTAGAGAAATGCAAGAAGTTCTTGGCTCAACAATAACTAAAATAGCTTCAATCACACTCCAATTCCAGGGTGGCGAAGCTGATTTTTTAGCTCATTCAGCTGGTGAACACACATTGACACCTGAAGCACAAGCTAAGGAGTGATAGCTGCACATCCTGAAAGGATTTTGTACATTGTGTTGACTGCAATGCAGTACAGGAGCAGCCATGGACTTCCAGATGTCTGGCCAATTTGATCCTGAGAATTGAAAAGGTCTACAATGTGTGCAGGCAAAACAGATGGCAGTTTGCACTTCTATAGAGCCTTCGCTGCAAGAGGCAGGTTTTAAGCAGGATCTGAATTTTTGGAGAGAAAATTCAAAAGCTGAAGGCATGACCAGTAATCGTGGTGCAAGGAAGGGGCAGGATGCAGAAAGACCAGAGTTAGAGGAATACCTTTAACGTACTTGAGGGTAAAAATACATGCCTCACCTCTTGCAAAGCAGAAACTGGTCAACAGATTAAAGTACGAAGAAAACTATCACCTTAGTATTAATTCAATCAATCGAGGACATTTGCCTTGGTGGTGTGTTAGCAAAACTGAAAGCTGAACAGCGTCAAATGAAGATTTCACATCCCACAGTCTGTAAGGAGATGAAGAGCTGAGGGGCCGAATTCACAAACACTGTCAAACTGCACGTGGATTTATTATTTCCCTCATCCAGAATTTTGTTTTTTTAAGGTAGGAAAATACCAGTCTTTTTTTCTTTATATATCAAAAACCATCTAAGAAAACAGTTGGTGAGTTACAAGTTCCATCCGTGGGAATGGCCGGGTGCCTAGTCTCTCTCGCCCTGAAATCTCCCAGTGATGTGAGTGTGCCCAGCTGTGGACTGACTTGGTGTGGAGGAAGGACTGGTCAGTCTGCCAGCTTGATCATCAGGAAGGCACATGAAGTCTGCTGCTCCCCAGCAACGCCTGAAGGGTTCGGTCCAGCACAAGTGCCACCAGGAAGTCAGCCACGAGAACCTCGGCAATCACTATTTTAAGCTGCAAAGAAAAATCGGAATTAATCTTAGAACTAAGTGTGTCTGGTTTACTGCTCTGATTCATTGAAGCTCTGACTAAAAGGTTCTACATTTTCCCAATGTTACTCCCTCCCTTAGCCCTTTCCAGCAGGTGCTTTCATAGGATAGTCAGTCATGGCACAGTGCCGGTGTGCTATATGACTACAGTGTGCATGACCATCACATGTTGATGCTTGGCAACTTTCCAGCATATAGGGGCTCTACGATTGGTGTTCATGCCTGTTGATTCACATCCTTCTTTTACCCAATGGAACGTGCTACAAAACCAAGGCCCAGTGGGGTTCATACACACCAGTAAAATTTGAGATTTCACAACTGCTACAGTTCCTGTGTCTCAAGGCACAACCCAGGGAAGCAGCCTGCTGAGTCCAGAAAAGGCGACAGGATAAAAAAGAAGACACTGGAAGTCCAAGCTAAAAGCAGAAAGGGCTAGAAATGTATGGCAGGTTAGGAATCTAGGGAATGTAGCGACGAAGGCCAGCACCATGCACCCACGCCTCCTCCCCTGCCATGATGCTGGTGTTTAACTGCTGCAGAAACCCACTTCTGTGACTATAGTTTCTACATTCCCTTTCAAGTACTGACCCAACTGCCTTTTCGATTAAGTTACATTCCCCACATTAACTGTTCTTTATGTAGGAAACTTACTTTGTCCTGACAACCCTCAGGGAAAAAAAAAGTCTCCTTTACTTCTCCAGACTAATTTTTGAGGTTGTAGATGTGCTTGCCAAGCCAGTGGATCTGGTTTCGTCACCCTGCTAGGTAACATTGTCAGTGTGCCTCCGGTGAAGCGTTGGTGTTCTGTCCCGGTTGTTATTTATATGCCTCGGTTTGCTGGAGTGGTTGGCATTACTTCTGGTTCTGTTTCTCAGTGGTTTGTACACAGGGTCTAATTCAATGTGTTTGGCCTCCAGGAATTCCTTGGCTTGTTTCTGTTTGACTTGAGTAATTATTGATGTGTTGTTCCAGTCAAATTCGTGTCCCTCGTTGTTGGTGTGTGGTGAGACAATTGAGAATTGGTCGTGTCTCTTCGTGGCTAGTTGGTGTTCATGTATCCATATTGTCAGTTTTCTTCCGGTTTGGCCTATGTAGTGTTTCTCAGTCCTTGCATGGTATTTTGTACATGATCCCATAACCAAAACTAGGGTACTTTACGTTCGTCAGTAGCTGTCGTAGGTTGGTTGTCGGTTTGTGGGCTACTCTGATACCTAGGGGTCTGAGTATCTTGTGGTCATCTCTGAAATGTCCTTGATGTACGATAGAGTGATTAGCAAGTCTGGTTGTGTTTTGTCTTCCTGTTGTGGTCTGTCTCAGAGGTAACGGTGGATTGTGCTTTTTGGGTATCCATTCCTTTTGAAGACTCTGTATAAGTGCTTCTGTTCTGCTTTGCGTAGTTCCAGATTGCCAAAATGTGTGTTGTGACTCATTAAACACATTGCAGCAACCCAGAACTATGCAAAGCAGAACAGGAATACCTATAGGGAGTCTTCAAAAGGAATGGATACCTGAAAAGCATAATCCACTGTTACTTCCGAGACAGACCACAACAAGAAGACAAAAAACAACCAGACTCGCTAATCACCCTACCATAAAGGATATTTCAGAGATGACCACAAGATACTCAGACCCCTAGGTATCAGAGTAGCCCACAAACCACAAACCAACAACCACCTTACGACAGCTACTGACAAACGTAAAGGATCCCATTCCCAAAACCAGCAAAACTGGGGTAATATACAAAATACCATGCAAGGACTGTGAGAAATACTACACAAGCCAAACCGGAAGAAAAACTGACAATATGGATACACGAACACCAACTAGCCACCAAGAGACATGACCAATTCTCACTTGTCTCACTACACACCAACGAGGAGGGACACTAATTCAACTGGGACAACACATCCATAATCGCACAAGCCAAACAGAGACATGCCAGGGAATTTCTGGAGGCCTGGTATTCCAACTGGAACTCTATCAACAAATACATTGAATTACATCCTGTGTACAAACCACTGAGAAACAGAACTGAAAGTAATATCAACCGTCCCAGCAAACCGAGGCATATAAATAACAAGCGGGACAGAACACCAACGCTTCACCGGAGGCACACTGACGATGTTACCTAGCAGGGTGATGAAACATTTGCAACCAAACCCACCAGGTCGGCGAGCATGTCTACAATCTCATCCACAACCAGAGCTACAAATCTTCTTGAAAAATTTGAAGAACTAATTTTTATTCTGAGACCATGTTCCCCATTAACACATTATCTACAGCTCCTCCCAAATTACACGCCTCTCTCCAGTTCAGTTCAGACTACCTCTGCACACAGGGTCTGAAGTCATCCTCTTGGCTTAACACCACAATCCTTGTCAAAACCAACCCGTATTCAGCCATTTTCACTGCAATTACAGGGTTCCTCAGCCAGGTTCATCCTCAGAAATCAGTGGGAAGTAGGTTTCTTGTCCTCTATCCACTCATTCAAACTTGAATGCAGGTTCTCTCCCCATCCCACTGATACTACACCTGAATCCAAGAGGTTCCAACTAAGTCTAAAGGATGTTTAGAAATATAGCTTGGTTTCAATGCATACCTCTATTGGAATTTCCACAAGCCCAAACTGTTCGTTGAACTCCGATGAGGAGCCAGTGAGCAAGCCCAGGATAGCGAGGCCTGAAATCACAATACTCCACAGCAAGGGCTTGTTCTCCTGTAGGCTCTCCATGAATGGATGACCCTGAAAACACACATAGATGGAGCTCAGCACAAGGTGACATTTCAGAGCTGCCCCATCAGAATCTCTCATATTGGGTGAAAGTTACTTTGAAGGAGAAATAAAATTGGTTTAAAGAGTGCTCTCGGTGGCAATTAAACTATGCCCTGATTTTGATTACAAATTGAGAATTACATTCACCTCACTCACTTAAAGACAACTACTGTCACTGCAGCTAATTGGCAATGCAACATTTAGCTCCAACGTGACAAAGACCAGTGAGCATTCCACTGCCAGTTGATCAGGTCTCAGCTGGGACGCTGTCTGCTTCTCTTACCTTGTAATTAATGGCAAAAGTGGCCATCTGCATTGACATGGACATGATGTACACTGTGCTATTCACCAGGCTGGGCTCAAACTCTTTGTACAGATCCACAAACTCTTCTGTGCTGGAAAAGGAATAAGGAGGGCAGTAAAACACAAAATACAGGGCTAATAGGCCCATAACATTCAATAGCCTACCCAGGACAGTTTGACATCAAATCTGCAGTCTTCTACAGAGTAATTCACCACTGCACCTCAGCAGCTCAAATACAACTTATTGGCCACACGCGTCTTGCTTCTCAAATCAATCTACCCATTGCTATCCTGGCTCCAATGCAACAGTGAGCCATTTTCTCAGCAAAGATCAAACTGTCCAACTTTCTCTCCAGACCTTGCTAATTCTCACTGGGTCATAGCATTACAGCCACCATTCCGAACTTGCCTAATAGGGAAACAAATTTAGACAAAGGAAGGCATCACAGACAAAACTAATTTCCAGTATCCACTGCGCAACTGTTAAACACAGGTGGCTGAATAGGACCCCATTCATAAGGCTGGGATTGTAAAGTCTGTAACCTTGCACTCCCTAGTCTAGCCAATAGCCTTTCCCCCTTGTTAGCCTGGCTCATGACCTTTCCTTTTCAGAGCCCACAACTTCAGACAATTGAGCATGGGCATCAGCCCTGCTTGGTAACACAGAAATTGTTAGCCTCACTAACATTCCTTACCCACAGGAAGTAAGGTTAGTCCAAACCCAGGATCCTGACCCTGTGTTCTGCACAAACAGGGCATTTGTTAATTCACCACTGCAGCAGTTAACTTTTAACTCTTCAATACATTTTTCATCCTCAGATGTCTGAATCCGTGTCCCCTATCTCTGCATGGAGAAGTGGGTAGGAGATTAACTCAGGGAGTCTGACAAGGCAGAGAGCTAATGTGGGAAGCTTGTCCGAGTTAATCTGAGAACGGAACAACTGGGCAGCACAGTGTTAAAGAGACAGAAGTCATCCCATGAATTGGATTGTGCTGGTTACAGGGACCTGAATGGACAAAATAAATTTAGAGTCACAGTTAGACAAACAAAGTTAGAGATTTGCTAGGAGTCTGGGCTGTCTCAATCTGTTTCAGCACATTACTTCAGCAATTACACACCAGAACAACCTCATTGACAGTGGGACAGTTTGGGATGTCCTGAAGGGTGTTGTAGGAATGCAACTCTACTTTCTTCATTGCTGAAAACAGGTGACAAAATTATTGTGGCACTGAAAATGGAAAATCCCACAATTTCAAAAATGAGGAAGGAAAGAAAAACATTTCTGCTGGGACTTTGCATCTATCCCCAGGGGTAGAACCAGAAACATAGGACAGAAATAGGCCATTCAGCCCATCAAGCCTATCCTGCCATTCAATACAATCAGGGCTGATTGAACACTTCAATACTTTTCCGCAGCCTATTCCCATAATCCTGTAAGACGCCAGTAATCTTAAACCTATCCATCTCTCCCTTAAACATACTCAAAAACTTACACAGTTCCCTGTGATTGAGAATTCCAAAGATTTACAACCCTCTTTGTATAGAAAGTTCTCCTCTAAGTGGCATTTGCCTCATCTTTAAATTGTATCCCCGGTTCTAGATCCCCCAACTAGAGAAAGCATCTTGTTGCATCCACCCTGTCTATCTCGAAGTATTTTGTAGGTCTCAATGAGATCACATCTAATTCATTGAAATTCTCAAGAATACAGGCTCAGTTTACCCAATCTCTATTGATAGTCCTGCCATCCAATAATTTTTGTTCTACTCCCCACAGCAATAACGTCTTTCCAGAGATAAGGAGACCAAAATTGCATACAGTACACCAGGTGTGGTCTAACCAAGCTCCTATACAACTGAAGCAACATTTAATTATTCCTGTACTCAAATCCTCTTGCAACAATGGCCAACATCCATTAGTCTTCCTGCACCAGCACGTTATCCCTCAACAACGTCAGGAGATGAGAAAAAAAAGAATGAGGAGGGTCTCACCTGGAGGCGGAATATTCCTGTGCAGACCTGTATAGGAAAACTAAGCTGGCGAAGTGGACAGCAAACTGCAGCAGTACAGTGAGAATCGTGTACAAGTTGAATATGTTTGGCAGTGGACGAACCTTTGACAGGGTCTTCAGTGGCTGCAGAAAGTCAACAGAGTTAAGGAA
Organism: Rhincodon typus; assembly: GCF_021869965.1. Classification (NCBI taxonomy): domain Eukaryota; kingdom Metazoa; phylum Chordata; class Chondrichthyes; order Orectolobiformes; family Rhincodontidae; genus Rhincodon; species Rhincodon typus. The sequence continues at coordinate 18,051,806 of NC_063369.1, forward strand.
CTGAAAGGCTGACAAGATGCTGGTGTACTTGAACACAGACACCACCTGATCCTCCTCCCTGTCCCCCAACTTCCACCGAAGGTCACTCATATTGTCTGGCCTTTGACTGTGAATGGCAGGCAAAGCCCCGCGCCATATTTGCTAGGCAAACACACCTGAAACTTTAAATGGGCAGGACACTGGATAATGTCCAGGAGGTAAGAGTATGGAGAGTTACACCCTTCAACATGAAGCCCCATCACCCTGCCCAAAAACCCAGCAACATTGAAAGAAAGGTGAAGTATTTCCAAGTCAGGATGGGGAGTGGCTTGAAAGGTAAATTGCAGTTGGTTGTATTGGTTGTCCTTGTTTTTCTAGGTGGTAAAGATGGTGGATTTGGAAGATGCTGTCACAGGAGCCTTGATGAGTTGCTGCAGTGTATCTTGTAGATGGTACACATGCTGCTAGTGAGTGTCAGTGGAGGAGGGCCTGAGTGTTGAAGCTGGTGGATGGGGAGTCGATCAAGCGGGCTGCTTTATGCTGATGATACTGAGCCGGTGAAGTGTTGTTTGAAGCCCAGGCAGTGGTGAACATTCACTACCCTGACTCACCAAGGCAGCCTGACCAATGAGACCCCCAGCTTTCTCATGAAACCTGGAACCTAGCAGCAGCTACACAGAGGAGAGGAACCAATTAATGTGGAAACAAAAATATGAACATGCCAAGTACTACACTACAGACAAGGGAACCAGAGAAGAGGGTGGAGATGGGAAGAGAGAATGGGGAGGGGGACTCTGAAAAGGAGAGTTGAGAAGAGATGGGGGTGGGGTGAGGGTAGAGAGAATGGAGAGAAGGACAGGGGCAGTTAAGGGTTGGGGGGGGAAAGGATGAAGGGAGGGTTAGGGGAGGAGAACGGGGAGGTGCAGAGAGGTAGAGAGAATCGAATCGAGATGGAATGTGTGTAGGGTGGGTGAAGGTGGGAGGGGTGTGAGAAAGGGAGGAAGAGTTGGGGCTGGAGAGAAGAAGAAGGGAAAGGAGGAAGGAAGGAGAGAGAGAGCCACGGGATAGAAAGATTAGACAGCCATGTAAATTCAGATAGGCATACAAACAGGGACAGACATAGGCCAAACACGCAAGGTGACAATGTTAAAGCTAGTGGGGCCAGGAAGGAAACCACTAAATCAGCTCTTTAATGTGATGAGGTACAAGTGGTAAACCCTTCTTGAACATTGCGGAAAATGTGTCTCTCACAAACTCCTGTCTGACCTCAAATCTCAGGTCCAGAATCCGCTGGCCAATTGCCAGACTCCTGCATATAGCGCTTCCAGTTCCTAGTTATCTGTACAGATCACAGATATCCTGCAGATCTCACACATAGGCTGCTGAGGAATGGAGGTCTACCAGTCTGATATACAGCACAGGCCAGTGGTTCTCTGAGGCTGTGGGAATTAGATAGTGGTTACAAAGTTTGATTTTCTAGTTTAATCTAAATCACCCGACTAAATCACTGCCTTGTGATCTTTCTTGGGTTTCTAGTCTGTTGCAGATTTAGGCGAAACCATTCTGCTCCTGGGTCAGTTTGGGGCATTGTTGACATAAGTCAATGAGGAGGTAAACTTTCCTGGATTTGCTTATTTGGATTGAAATGATTCATCACTCATGCTCTTTATTAAAACCAGAGGTGAGAGTGTGGCACTATGTTTAATTACAATACAGAATTACAATTGCGACTCGTAAGTGCTCATCACAACTAACAACTGCTTAAGTTATTCTTCAAGATATGCAAGTAAATTCAGGGCTCACAAGCAACAGCCTATGTAGAAAGTGATGGGTAAGGTACAGATCCACAAATACTAAGTAAATACTTTACCTTGGATCTAGAGATGAAGAGAAAGCAGCCAGCTAGAAGTAACCCCTGCAGTGTGGCCTGGAAGTCGCTGAATTTAACTCCCTCTAGGTACAACACGCTCTGGCTGTAGGCAAGGATCAGTGCATTCAAGGCCAGGATCTTAAACATCTGCAGCGTGGTTACCAATGTGCAACGACCTTGTTTTATCACATAACATACTGCAGGGGTGGGGGAGGGGGAAAAGAAAAGAATGCTTTTAAGTCTGCAATACGTAGTTACTCAATAATAAAAATCTTGAGTATGTGCTGAAAATAGGCAACACGCTGGCAAAAGCTTTTCGTCTTGCACTCATCAGGACAGATGCAAGAATACCAAATTTCAAAAAAGCAACAATGTATACTGCATGAGAAAAGGTGCTGACTGGTTGCCAAATCAACTCTAACTGGTTGAGGCCCATGTGACTTTCTTTAGAAGTCTCACTCCTTGCTCCTGACAGTGATTCTCCTAAGAGCACAGGTGCTCGGCTGCATATCGAGCATTACTAAACCAGAAATCCAGGTGCTACACTTCAGCATAATGGTAGATATTGCAGGGGCAAATTACTGCAGATGCTGAAATCTGTACTGAAAACAAAAAATGCTGGAAGTCAGTGGGTGAGGCAGCATCCATGGCGAGAGAGCAGGCTAATGTTTCAAATCTAGATAGACTCGAAACAGTAGCTTGCTTCCTCTCCATGGATGCTACCTGACCCCATGGTGGATAGTGGAGCTTGGTATCCAGCCCCGAGGCTTTGAGCTGCCCAACAGCTCTCTGTAACCAATTAACTAATGACAACCTTGCAATATCTTTCTGGCTGATTGTTCTCACATCCCAATGATATAGGTCAACTGCACTACCCCCATCAAATCATCATGGTTCATTTCATTACCATCTTTAAGCATTTAAACATGGAACGTTTTTCCCAGCCTTTCAAATATTAAATACTTCTAAAGCTAGGCTCGACAAATCTTACAGATTCAGAAAACTCTAGAACACAGGAGGGAGCCATTCACCATCTTCTCTGAAAGAAGTTCTTTCAAAGAGTTTGCCATTTCGTCCAGTTCCTGGTACTGCTCTTTCCCCAAAGCCCCGCAAAATTTCTCTTACACATTTATGCATCCAATTCCTTTTTAGAACTTATCATTGAATATGCTTTCACCACCTTTTTGGGCAATGCTTTCCAGATTAGAACTTGCTGTGTATAGAAGCCCATACTGGGCTAGGTGTAAATACTCACTACACATGATGGATGATAGCTTGGAAGTAAATGGTGCTGCAATGCTGGCATCTCCCAGTTTTATTACAGGCATCTGGTCCTCCTCCAAGTCTTTCAGCACCTGATTAAGACGCTCCTGTAAGGAAAGAACACACGTTGGGGTGAGGGATGTATCAGAATAAACTCCATGTGCAGCTCATTACCTAAGCCACCTTATACTTTTGTGTCAAAAACAAAGTTGCTGGAAAAGCTCAGCAGGTCTGGCAGCATCTGTGGAGGAGAAAACAGAGTTAGCGTTTCGGGTCCGGAGGAAGGGTCACCAGACCTGAAACGCTAACTCTGTTTTCTCCTCCACAGATGCTGCCAGAC
>NC_063369.1:18055657-18109007 GCF_021869965.1 Rhincodon typus
CAACTTTGTTTTTGTTCCTGATTTACAGCATCCACAGTTCTTTTGGTTTTTATTTTATACTTTTGTGTGCCCTTAAACTGGGTGATTTTAGGAGGTCATTTTAGTGGTCAATTAAGAGTTATTCACTATGTTTCTTAAACAGCGATATGCAGCAGTATATTCAACTGCAGCGGCATCACAGCTGAGCTTGATCCTGTTTCTCACTTTGATTTAGGGAGCAGGGGATGCATAATAGTTTTGAGGTGTAGGGATCCTGGTTGAATGCTTTAATAATGAACAATGTCGGTGCTTCCACTTGGACCCCCACCAAAACCCTCACTGCACCTTTAAACTCCATGTGCAGCCTGTTGCATAGACGATCCATACACCTCACTCGGCAAGTTCCAGCAGAACACTCATCCACACCTTCAACATCCTCACATTTGACATCAGCTCCTCTTTTGCTATCTCCAACTCCGTTCAAGCACTGCTCTTTCCCTGTATCCTGTGTTAAAGACCTGACTAATGGCACCCCATGCTCCTATGTCAAAATCTACTGCCTTTGCTCTATACTAAATCTGTGATATTTTCTTCCAATCTCACATCCAAGGTTGCAGCAGCATCTCTCTGGCTTGTGCACCACCTATTCTACACTCACTCCCAAAGTTTACCCATGTTAGATCAACTACTAGGCACTGCTGCTTGGCTGTTATACGGAGACACAAGGGAACAAAAATGCAAGCAGGATATATTATAAACCACCCTGGGCCTTTTCTCTCATCCTCCACTCAGCTTTCCCCTTCCACTCTCCCACACTCTCACTGTCCCCTACTTCAAAATCGTGGATCCTCTATGTGGCATGCACATTAGGGCCTTTGATGTGATAATGTAACGGGTCTGGAATTGCGCATTTCCATATGAGTGCACATACACGGTTGGGGGTGTCAGCAGACACTACCTATAAATAAATTCCCATCAACTCTGCAGGAGGTCTGCACTCATTGGTTCTCTGACGCAATGATTTAAAATCAGAGTTTCAAAAAGACTGACCTCGTTAATTATTAAACCTCTTCACATAAACAGACCAAAACCCATTTGCCATTACCAAATGCAACCTCTCAAACATTATATATTATATATGAAGAAGTCACACAACTTTCATCACAGAAGCTAACCAATAATGGAGGTCAACTAGAGGTTAAGTACAGGAGCAACACAATAATCCAACTCATGATATTATTCCTCGCCTACTAGGACATCACTAGAATGTTTATGCAGTTTGATCCAGATGTGTTCACAGTGTACCAGAATGCAAGTTCTACGTTTACATCTGTGCAAAGTATCCAGTGATATTTAGAAACCCAGGAGTCAGCCTGTTAACTCTCACCTTTTACTCTCCCAGCTCCTGGGGCCCTGCTAGCCCATGAAAGCTTAAAAAGGTGTGCACATGCTTCATAGATGAGGGAGGCAATCAGCACCAAACAATACCTGACAGGGACCAGACCCGGGGAGCTGCCAATCCTGGGCTACCTCTGCACAACAGATAAGAGCTGGTTTCTGAACAGCATGGCAAGTGCCCAATCTGTGGGGACCAATCTTGGGAGTGGAAATCTAGTTATGAAGAGTACAGGACCCCGCCTTCTGGCAAAGTATTTGGATTGATCAGTGCCGATTGCCTCCCTCATCCATGAGGCATGTGCAAACTTTGTGTTAAAAACTTTCATGGGATGTGGATGTCTCTGGCAAGGCCAGCATTTGTTGCTTATCTCTACCTTCCCTTGATCTGAATGGCTAGGTTAGATAAGAGTGTACCACATTATGTCACTAAGTGATGTACAGTTGGGATTTCAACTGCAGAGGCATCACAGCCAAGCCCAATCCTATTTCTCACTTTCTGATTGGAGGAGGATGGTGCATCAACAAGTCCTGGTGTGAGGATCCTGGGTGGTCTTATTTTTTCTCTCCTGTTCATGAAGAACAATTGCAGTGCTCTCACTTGAACATGTTAACTTGAGCAGACAATGGGAACTGGACTTGTCGCTCAGTAATTCAATCTAGTGCAACCTCTGGAAGGAAAATAAAATTTAAGTTTTTTTTTTATAATTGATATACTTTTAAGTTTTAAGTAAAATAACTAAACAAAACAGGTTTACATACCACAATATTAACATGTTGGGGATAACAAGACCAAGCTAACCAGTCAAGATCATCCTGTAAGTATTGGAGTATTACTTACCCTTTGTACAGCGAGCTGTTCCTCTCGCTGTGACATAACCCGATGCCTTGCACCCCGAGACGTTGCTTTCATGTTGCTGCTTGTATTGAAAGTGAAAGATTTCCCATCATTTATACCATCTTTTGGCCTCCTCCTCTTGTCTGGTATCCGTTCAGGAGCATTCGCCAGCAAAGCTACTCCTGAAACAACAGGATATTTGCTGAAGCATGAGGCACACTAAGTGTGTCAGCCTCAACACTGTCCAGACCAGGTCGAGTATTTCCAAAAGCCATGTCAGGTGCAGCGCTGAGCCTCAGTGTCCTGAATATTCCACAGTTGATATCTGGTCTCTTTGCAGTAGCAACTTCTGCTTTAAAGACTTATAGCACCCACTCACCAATTTACACTGGAGCCTTTCCACCTCGAGCAGGGATACAGGGACAAAGTCAGGAGGTAAATTAACTGGGCTAATTCCAGGGCAGACTCTCTTTCTCATCATGAACCGAAGACACACCCCTTAAGGTGTGCTTTTGGTTCAGTTCCTCATCCTCAACCTATGAGTGGAGGCTGAGGACCTGGGTGAGGCTTTAAATGAATACTTCTCATCTGTAATCACAGAGCAGAAGTACATTGTAGCCGGGGATTTCAGTCAAGATGGTGCTTTTATCTGGCATAAAAGTGTATAAATCACCAGGCCTGATGAGATGTTTTCCAAGCTGCTTTGGGAGGCTAGAGAGGAGATTGCTGGAGCCCTGGCAGAGATATTTAATACTTCACTGGCCACAGGTGAAGTGCCAGATGACTGGAGGATAGTAGATGTTGTTCCTTTGTTCAAGAAGGGCAGCAGGGTTAGGCCAAGTAATTACAGACCAGTTAGTCTGATGAGAGAGGTAGGGAGAAACAATTCTGAGGGATGGGATTAATCAATACTTGGAAAGGCAGGGATTGATCAGGGATAATCAGTGTGGATTTGCTGGAGGGAGATCCTGTCTGACTGATTTAGTTGAGCTTTTTTGATAAGGTGACTAAAGATATTGATGAGGGTAGTGCAGTTGATCAGTAAGTTAAATAGTAAGACCTTTGACAAGGATCCCCCATGGAAGGCTGGTCCAAAAAGTAAGAGCCCATCTGATTCAAGGCAAGTCGGCAAACTGGATTCAAATATGGGTTGCAAACAGGCTGGAAAGGGTGATGACGGAAGGTTGATTTTGTGATTGGAAGCCTGTGACCAGTGGTGTACCACAGGGCTGGATGTTGGGACATTGCTGGTTGTCATGTACATTAATGACATAGACATGAATGTAAAAGGTTTAATTAGAAAATTTGCAGATGACATGAAAATTAGGATGTTGTTGATAGTGAGGAGGATGGTCTCAGATGACAGTCTGATATTGATAGCTGGTGAACTAGACACAGCGATGGAAAATGGAATTTAATCCTGATAATGCATTCTGAGATGTCCAATAAGGGACAGGTTTACACAATGAATGGTTAGTACCTTGGGAGTATTGAGGAACAAAGGGACTTTGATCCACAAGTCCATAGATCTCTGAAGGTATCAGCTCGAGTAGATAGGGGAGTGAAGAAGGCATACAGAACGCTTGGCTTCGTTAGCCAGGGTGTGGAATATAGGAGCAAGGAAGTCTTGTTACAACTTGATAAAACATTGATCAGGCCAAATATGGAACACTGTATGTAGTTCTGGTCACCACACTATCAGAAGGCTGTGATTGCACTGGAGACGGTACAGAATAGATTCACTGGATGATGCCTGGGATGGAAAGTCTCAGTCATGAAGAGAGACTGGATGGCCTTTAGAGCAGAGGAGGCTGAAGGGGATCTGATTGAGGTATACAAAATTATGAGAGGCATGCACAGTGTAGATAGTCAGAATCTCTTTCCTACGGCACGCATGTCTAAGACCAAAGGGCATTGATTTAGGGTGAGGATTAAATGGTTTTACCCAGAGGATGGTAGAAACATAGAACGCACTGCCTGGGAGGATGATGGAGGTAGATACTTTCATAACATTTAAGAATCATCTGGACAAGCACTTAAAATGCCAGGACATAGGAGGCTATGGGGCAAGTGCAGGTAAATGGGATCAGTGGAGGTTTGTTTGTTGGTTGGCATAAACATGGTTGGCTGCAGTGCCTGTTTCCATACTGTATGACTCTATAATAACTATCTCGGGCCCAACAGTGTCCACACACACACACACACACACACACACACACGCGCGCGCGCCACCGCCACCACCACCACCCCCGTCCCGACAGCGTCTGTGCATACACCCACCGTCTTGACAGCGTCTGCGCATGCCCCCATCACCCCTCGACCCGACAGTGTCTGCGCACGCCCCCAGTGCCCGGTCCTTACAGTGTCTGCGCACGCCCCCACCGCCCGGTCCTTACAGCATCTGCGCACGCCTCCATTCCCCTCAGCCCGACAGCGTCTGCACATGCCCCCATCCCCTTGTTCCCTACAGCATCTGCGCACGCCCCCATTCCCCTCAGCCCGACAGCATCTGCGCACGCCCCCACCCCCTGTTCCCTACAGCACGCCCCCATTCCCCTCAGCCCGACAGCGTCTACGCACGACCACCTCCACCCCGCCCCGACAGCGTCCCCACACACACACACACACACACACACACACACACCCAGCCCCAGTCCCGATGGTGTACACACACACCCCCTGTCCTAAGTGTTCAAAGACCACTCCCTAATTCCCTGACAATCAGCCACTGCGAGGTCTAGCAGTGTTCAAAGTCCCTTGACTCTGTTTACTCCCACCCTCCCCACGCCAAGTGTTCACACCCTCAACCCCTGCCCAAGTTTACCCCTGTTCCCCATTTCACAAATGTGTTCAAACAGCCTCCCTTATGCTCAGAAGTTCAATCCCCCTCCCACACTGTCCAGTGTTCATCCCCTCCATTACCCCACCAATGTTCACCCCTCGCCACCCACCCCACAGTGTTTATTCCACCTCCCTAACCCAGCGAAAGCCTTCGCCACTCTTCCCCTCATGCCCAATGTTCAGTCATCCTTGCCTGAAAGAAGTGCTTAATTCCCTTCCTAATACATTTTTTGGCAACTTTGACTTTTCCAACGCTGGCCAGATAGCAGCCACAGATCTAAAATGTTAAGACAGTTGCGGATGTGGCACTGTCTGATTAGTCAGAGAAAGGTTGAATATTGATCGGTGGGTTAACACTGTTAGGACAGTGCTAGGGGAAGGTGCAAGCGGAAAAAGGAGTGAATCAGATAGCGGATTATCATTGCTGGGGTGCAGCAATGATGTGACACTCCAGCTGATTTCCTTAAGAATTACACCAGTTTTATACCTGCTACAAAAACCTCCAAGCCAATCTGTGTAAAAACTGGGGCAAGTACAGGACAAATAAATTCTGCCTGTCTGATCCCACTGGATCAGAGTAACAGAACAATGTAAGCAGGGTAAAACTGGCAACCGGAAGGTTGTATGTACCACAGACATGTACATGTTGGAACTTCTTCAGTGTCCCAAAGTAAATCTGTGATGCAGGTCAGCTTCAGAGGCCTCTCCTCATTTCAAAAGATTTTGGTTACCTTTATGGCTTAAAGGTTTTGTCTCTCCCACAAATGGAAATAAAGAGAAGGTATTGAAACAAATATCCAGAAAAGATGATAGGCTCAACACTCTGCATGTCACATTATTGCACAGCATGAGGACACAAAGCTAAGGCTTTAGAGGTCTGCAGCATGGGTTCTATATACTTAAGTATAATTTATTTTGGAATTTGAATAAGTGGCAGAAATTTTCTGCATGTGTAAAGAGGCTTAATGATAAGTTATGTCTTTCTGTGGTCACTAATGACTTCCTTTAAAAATACAGTAGAGAAAGATAGTACTTGGAGGCTAATAGAGATTTGTTTACGTTCGGAGAGTTTTACAATAATAGAATAAATAGTGATGGGCCTTTGAGTTCAAAAATAAATTTAAAAATTCTTGAATTTATTTTTGGGTGAGAGGAAACACCTTAGTTTGAAGAAAGCATTTTTGGGTTGGACAGTTCTACAGAAGTTTTACTGAGAAATAGTTGTTCCTAAAGGAGGGCGATAGCTTAGAACATTTTAAGACAGATTACGTCAGTGTAAAGAGTTCAGTTTAAAGCTCCAAACCAGAAGAAGGGGTTACTTGAAGCAGAGAACGTCAATGATGATTCAAGGAAGATACTATCAGATTCTCAAGACATGAAATTGAAACCACAGTTAAGTTAAGCCCTGTAGATGTGATAGACCAGAGACAATTCCCTTCTCTATGAGTACTGCAAAGCAGTGCTGTTGGGATTAAAATCCTGTTAGATGGAAATAGACTGGATTATTCTATTTTATCTTTATTTCTTTTGAGTAATTAACTTCTGTTTTATTATTAAAACCAAATCTGCAGCATTATAGGCTTGTCTTTCACCAAAAGACCACATTTTTAAATTCAAATTAGAAAAACATGATCTATCAAGATAGCAAAGTGTGGAGCCGGAGGAACACAGCAGGCCGGGCAGCATCAGAGGAACAGGAAAGCTGATGTTTCGGATCAGGACCCTTTTTCAGAAATTCGGAGGGGGAGGGGGCTCAGAAATAAATCGAAAAAGGAGGGGTGGGGCTGGGGAAGGTAGGTGGAATGGTGATAGGTGAGTGAATATAGGTAGTGGTCAGGATTGGTCAGTGAAGTGGGAGTGGCAAATAGGTGGGAGAGAAATAGACAGATTGTGTCAGGTCAAGGAGGGGATGAGAGGGAGGGTTGGTCATGGGATGAGGCCAGGGATGGGGAGATTTTGAAACTGGTAAAATCCACGTTTAGGCCATCAGGCTGTAGGCTTCCGAGGCAGAACAGCTCCTCCAGTTTGTGGGTGGCATCATTGTGACACTGGAGGTGGCCCAGATTGGGCATGTCACCCAGGGAGTGGGAGGGGGGAGTTAAAATGTTTTGCGATGGAAAGGTGGTGTTGTTTGTCGCGTACAGAGCGCAGACGTTCTACAAAACTGTCTCAGAGTCTCTGTTTGATCTCACCGATGCAGAGGAGGCCACATTGGGTGCAGCGGATACAGTATACCAAGTTGATGAACGTGTAGGTGAACCCATGTCTGATGTCGAAGGTTTGTTTAATGCCTTGGAATGGAGGCAAGGGGGCAGGTGCAGGGGCAGGTGTAGCACTTTCTGTAATTGCAGGGAAAGGTGTCAGGTGTGGTGGGTTTAGTGGGGATCTATCAAGCCAGGTTTCAGTCTGGGATCTGACTGCCCATTAGTAACAGTATAAGATGACATTCAAACCTTGTAAATGGGGTAGAGAAGGGCTAGAGGACTGAACAAATAAGGTCACATTCACGAGTTTGAGGATTAGATTGGAGAATTTGAACTTTGTCATTTGCATACGCAAATGTCAGGAAGCCTGAGGGACATGTGGCAAACAAAACACATCAACACTTTTTCATTCATTCAGGGGATATGGGCATCACTGGCTGAGTCAGTATTTGTTGCCCGTTCCTAGTTGCCCTTGAGAAGGTGAGCTGCCCTCTTGAACAGTCACAATCCACGTGCTGCAAGTTGACCTATAATGCTGTTAGGGAGGGAATTTCAGGATTTTAACCCAGTGACAATAAAGAAACGGTGATATAATTCCAAGTCAGGATGGTGAGTGACTTGGAAGGAACTTGCTAGTGCTAGTGTTCCTATGTGTCTGCTGCCCTTATCCTTCTATATAGTAGTGGTCATGGACTTGGAAAGCACTAAGGAGTCTTGGGGAATTCTGCAGTGCATCTTGTAGACACTACACACTGCTGCTACTGGGCATCAGTGGTGGAGGGAGTGAATGTTTGTGTAGATGTGGTGCCAATCAAGCACCATGTTTGTTCCTGGGTGATGTCAAACTTCTTGAGTATGGTTGGCTGCACTCATCCAGACAAATGGGGAGGACTCCATCACACTCCTCACATGTGTTCTGTAAATGGTGGACTGGCTTTGGGGAGTCAGGAGATGTGTTACTCACTTCAGAGCCCTGGCCTCTGATCTGCTCTAGCAGCCACAGTTTTTTACATGGCTAGTCCAGTGAATTTCTGGTCAATGGTAATCCCCCAGGATGTTGATAATGGGAGATTCAGTGATGATAATGCCAGTCAATGTGAAAGGGTAACTGTTATATTACTTGTGTTGAAAATGGTCATTGCCTGGCACTTGTGTGGTGCAAATGTCACTTGCCACTTATCAGCCCAAACCAAGATATAGTCCATGTCTTGCTGCATTTGGACACTGACTGCTTCAAGGTAAATCATGACTGCACACAAATACAAATCCCACAAGCTGAGAAAAGGGCAAGATGTTAGGAAGCCTTTCAGACAAACTGTATTTGCTTCCTCTGGAATTTTGGATGGGAAGGCATAATGCAGGTGGAATTATAGGTTGCCTTTGGAAGGACGAACTTAGTGGAAGGAATAGTGTCTTCCAGCTAACTATCATGGCATCTGTCTTAGCAAAGAGACAGATGCCTCCAAAGTCATGGTACAAGAGGACACATTTAGATGGGGTTGGGGGTGGCAAATGACAATGAAGAGGTTTGAGAGTGGCTGGCTATATTTAAAGTTGATGAGCCACCCGGGCCAAACCAGGTGCAACCAAAGACCCTGAATGAAGCAAGGACAGAAGATGATCTAGCATTCCTCTTTAAATACAGAGGACTAAATTATAACTATTATTGTAACATTATTCAACCCATTCAGGTATGTTATTACATACTTCCTGGGCAAGTCTGATTTGAAACTGAACCTATGGCCCAGAGGTAAGGGACCTTCTTGTGGCACAGTGATAGCGTCCTTACCTCTGGGCCAAGAGGCTTGGGAAAAAGTCCTACCTGCTCCAGAGGTGTGTAATAACATCTCTGAACAGGCTGATTAGAAAAACAGAGACACTACTACTGTACCACAAAACCATTACCCATGTTCAGAAAATACATATGGAGAAATATTTGCCAACTGGCAGATTGGTGATGAGGCAGTGTATATGTACGTGACGTGATTGGCAAAATAAAGCAATGAGAACTTGAAGAAAATTCTTCTTTATGCTGTGAGTGCATATGATCTGGAATGCATTGTATGATGATAATACACCATGAGGCTGTCAAAATAGGGTTTTGATAAGCACGAGGAAAAATAATTTGCAGGGCTAGAGAGAAAGGGCAAGCAAGTGGAATCAGGGAACAAGTGTGGAATCTTACCTAACAATTTAGCTCATCATAAGGTTCAATTGAGCAAGATCATACTTTTGAATTCAGTTTCATAGTTCAGGGGTAATTGTTGCATTGAATGCCATAACTAAGCACATCAGCGATGTTTGAATCTGACAGCTAAAACTCTCATGTCTTTCACATGCTCTGACCTGCACATTCACACCTTTAATACTTACCAACATCGGCATGTTTTAAGGCCCCAACATCATTCGTCCCATCACCACACATCAATGTGGTGTAGCCTAAGCTCTTGAAACTGGTGATTACAAACTCCTGCAAACAGATGATGGCAGTATTCAGTCACATTTCATAAAACAAATCTAAACAGGTCAGTAGATAGAACAAGTATAGTAGCATAAAGAAACTATGAGAAATATTTCCACATACTTGATTGGATTTATTGCTGTTACATGCACCGAGACAATGAATAGTATTGTTTTGCATGCTCTACAAGCAGACTGTACCACACAAAGTGCAATATTATGAAGGGAATTAATCACAAATTACAACTGAAGTTAGGTCAATACATGCTTTTAAAGTGCAACTGAATTATTAAAACTATTCACGGGGTAGAAGATTAAAGTAATTCACAATGAAAGAAAAGGCCATGTTGAATGGCCTCAATGCACCACCGATTATTCCGTTTGTAATTATTATCCTGAGCAGAGTGGCTGCCCTGGTCAGTAGGTCAAAGAATGTCTGCTGCTCATCTCCTCAACTGGACAGTCCAGTTCACTCCATCAGCCCTGACTTTGCTCTCTGTCCATTCAATTTTTAAAATTTTCATTGTGTTCTGACCACTGCTTACATCTGGGTTCCCCAGACTTACAAGTCTAAGACCTTTAAGCTTCTGCAATTCTATCATGCTGTGAACACTCAGGATCCATTATCACCACGTTACCTTCAGTTGCCTAGGCCCCACGATTGAGAATTTCATCCCTCCAGCCCAACCCTTCCTGCTGCTCTTTCTTTAGAGTGTTCCTCAAAACTAGCCATTTGGCTGCTCAAATACCTCCTTACGTGGCATTGTGTCGAATTTTTCAGCAAAACTCCAAACAAACACCTAGGGATTGATTTATTCTATTAAAGGCACTATGAGCAAGCAATGTAATCATAATAAAATCTAACCTTTTGTTTGGGTGCAACCCGGGCAAACACGTGGACATGAGGGATCAGCTTCATCAGGAAGGGCTGGTCCATCGCATTTAAATAATTGAGCCCCTCCCCTGTCATACACAGGTCATAGTGTTCAGTCAGGTCACTTATGGCGGATGGAATCACAGGACAGGTAACTTTTCCATCAATGGACACCCATAACCATGAAGCATCTGAAGAGACGAGCACACAATACTTCATTAGACTTTATGAACATGAGACAGTTCTCCATACGTTCCTTTACAAGATGATGCTCGCTAGGATTGGCGTTAACCCTTAAAACTTTTAATGCCACAATTAGTCTTCCGAGTTCATAAGTAACTTCAAAAGTCATACAACAGCACATAAAGTGATGATATCACACCATACCTTCTACCTACAGCCCCAAGTAAAAAGTACATACTGATCCATTTTAAAAGTTTCCACTCAGCTAAACATAAAAGCATAGAACCAGTCTAAGTAGCTGTCTTATAAAGTAAACTTTTGGCTGTTCAGATTGGTTTGTAATATGAGGGAGCATATAGGTAGGTGATTGTTCCTGTATTAGGATCAATACAGGTTTAGGGATTAACAGTCTTTATTTTAAAGTCTTTAGGTTTAGTTTAATAGTTATTCCAGTTCTGATGAGAAGGTCATTGTCCTGAAACATTAACCCATTGAGACCTGGCCTGCTGAGGGTTAGTTGTGTTTATCATGGCCGAGATCAGTGACCTACTAGAAGGTAAAGGAAGAATTTTATTGTACTGAATAACTTGAGTAGAATAATGGCTAAAGGCGAATAAGTCAGCTCACTCCACTGCATTTGCTATACGTTCACTAAACATAGACACACACACTTCTGTTAGTGATCAGCAAAACTAGATACTTCTCTCTGCTCCTTTTAAACCTCAGTTAGGTACATCAGGCCACAAGTATTGGGTTAGGAGGGGGTTTTACCTTCAGTTTTTGGTGCTTGGAGGACAAGAGTGTGTTCCTTTTGAATGAAGTGAAGCTCTCGAGCTACATGGCAGGCTGTGAGGGGGTTGTCACCGGTGATCATTACTACCTGCAGAGAGATAGAGAAACAAGAGATCAGCAGGAAAAATGGACACGGACAGAAAGTGGGCAAAGCACAGACACAATGAAGGGAGGATAAGTAAAGCGGTCTTAAGCAGAGAGAGAAAATATATCTAAGGGAGACGAAAGAGAGCGAGTAAAAGCGAGTGTGAGTGGTTGAACCATACAAAGTGCACCAGGGGAGCAGAACAGAATGCAGAATACAGCATTAAAGCTGCAGAGGAGGTGCAGAGAGAGATAAGAATTAACTTTTGAGAGGTCTGTTCAAAAGTCTGATAACAGCGGGGAAGAAGCTGTTCTCTAATCTATTTGTACGTGTATTCAAACTTTTACATCTTCTGCCCCATGGAAGAGGATGGAAGACAGCATAACCAGGGTGGGAGGGGTCTTTGATTATGTTGGTTGCTTTCCCAAGGGAGTGGGAAGTATAGATAGAGTCAATTGATGGAAGGCTGGTTTGTGTAATGGACAGGGCTGTACCCTCAACACTTTGTAGTTTCTTGTGGCCTTGGGATAAGCAGTTGCCATACCATGCTGTAGTGCATCCAGATAGGACGCTTTCTATGATTCTCTAAAAGTTACAGAGTATGTACTCTAATTGGGAAGTTTAATTACCTGATGTGATGCATTCTGGATCTCTTTGATGACCGCTTTTGAATCAGCTTTCAGGGGACAAGAAACCACGATGAAGCCAGCAAATTTCAGGTCTGACTCCAATTGCTCACGGGTTATTGCTCGGACCTAGGAGGGGAGAAAAGGAACAAATTTGACAGTTCTGCGGGTAAGGAGAAAAAAAAACCTTTTTTGCAAAAGTACCAAGACTTCACTTCTGACATGAATAACGCAATCACTGGAAAAGATCTGAACAACACAGTCCACAAAACTGTCAAGAAATGTTACACCCTGTTAAACACAAAAATCTCTGAATGCTCAACAATAGCACCAGTGACATCAAGTGCTTTCTATAAGTAACTTCTATCAATTAGGTCAATAGAAATATTTCTGTGTATTAGAACAATTACAGTAGACCAAACCCACAAATTATCAAGAGATAGTAGGAACTGCCAATGCTGGAGAATCTGAGATGACAAGGTGTAGAGCTGGATAAACACAGCAGGCCAAGCAGCATCAGAGGAGCAGGAAAGCAAATGTTTCGGGTCTGGACCCTTCTTCAGAAATGGGGGAGGGGAAGGGGATTCTGAAATAAAGAAAGAGAGAGGGGGAGGCAGATGGAAGATGGATAAAGGAGCAGATAGCTGGAGAGGAGACGGACAGGTCAAGGAGGCGGGGATGGAGCCAGTAAAGGTGGGGAGTTAGGATGGGGGTTGGTCAGTCAAGGGAAGACGGACATTCAAGGAGATGGGGATGAGGCTGGTAGGTAGGAGGTGGGGTTGGGGCTTGAGGTGGGAGGAGCGGATAGGTGGGAGAAAAGACGGACACGTCAGGGAGGCGAGGACGAGCTGGGCTGGTTTTGGGATGAGGTTGGGGGTAGGGAGATTTTGAAGCTTGTGAAGTCCACATTGATACCACTGGGCTGCAGGGTTCCCAAGCCAAATAGGTGGTGCTGTTCTTGCAACCTTCGGGTGGCATCGTTGTGGCACTGGAGGAGGCCCAGGATGGACAGGTCGTCCAAGGAGTGGGACGGGGAGTTGAAGTGTATCGCGACTGGGAGGTGTAGTCATTTGTCGTGAATCGATCGTAGGTGTTCCACAAAGCGGTCTCCAAGTCTCCGCTTGGTTTCCCCGGTGTAGAGGAGGCCACATTGGGAGCAGCGGCCTTCCCTTCCAGTCTTCTCTTGACTGACCAACCCCCATCCTAACTCCCCACCTACACTCACCTTTACTGGCTTCATCCCCGCCTCCTTGACCTGTCCATCTCCTCTCCACCAACTGCTCCTTTATCCATCTTCCATCCGCACCCCCTCCTCTATTTATTTCAGAATCCCCTTCCCCTTCCCTATTTCTGAAGAAGGCTCCAGACCCAAAAAATGTCAGCTTTCCTGCTCCTCTGATGCTGCTTGGCCTGCTGTGTTCATCCAGCTCTACACCTTGTTACCACAAGGTATCAACACTTTTTTTTTTATTTGTTCATAGGGTGTGGGGATCACCAACAAGGCCAGCATTTGTTGCCCATTCCTAATTGCTCTTGCAACAAACCGTTGAGAGTTAAGAGTCAACCATGTTGCCATGTACCTGGAGTCACATGCAGTGTGGGGTCAGTGCTGACTCCTTATTACTTGTGATACTCATAAATGACGTGGTTGACAATGTGGAAGGAATGATAAATAAATTTGCAGATGACACAAAGATTGGGTGATTGACAGTGAGGAAGAAGGTCTTAGGTTACAGAAAGATGGATTGGTCAGATGGGCAGATCAGTGGCAAATGGAAATTAACTCTGATAAAATGTGAGGAGAGGCACTGTGGAAAAAAGAACCAGATAAGGGAGTACTCAATGAATGGCAGGAAGCTCAGAGGAACAGAGGGATCTTGGAGTACTTGTCCATAGATCTCTGAAGGTGGCAGAACAGGTCAATAGAGACACTTATCTTTATCAGTTGTGACACAGATTATAAGAGCAGAGAGGTCATGTTGGAGCTGTACAAAACTTTGGTTAGGCGACAGCTGGAGTACTGTTTGCAGTTCTGGTCACCACACCATAGGATGGATGTGACTGCATCGGAGAGGATGAAAAAGGACAAATATTCCTTAGGATAGAGCATTTTAGTAATGAAGAGAGGCTGGATAAGCTCAGGTTTTTTCTTTTGGAACAGAGAAAGTTGGGAGGGGTCCTGATACACGTGTATAACATCATGAAGGGCATGGACAGGGTGGACAGAAAGCAGCTGCTCACTTTAGTTGAAGGGTCAACAAGGGGCGGGGACATAAATTGAAAGTGAAAGGCAGGAGGTTTAGAGGAGAAGTGAGGAAAAGACTTTTCTCCCAACAGGTGGTGGTGATCTGGAATGCACTGCCTGGGAGGGTAGTTGAGATGGAAAACTCTCAATCTTTACAAAGTACTTGAATGAGCTCTTGAAGTGTCATAAAATTCAAGGCTACAGGCCTAGTGCAGGAATAGATATATTTTTGGCAGTTCTGACTTGATGGGTCTAAGTGTCTCTTCTGCACTGTACGATTCTATACAGATCAGGCTGGGCTGAGGACAGCAGATTTCCATCCAGAACCCCATAGGTTGCTACAACATTCAATGATCGTTATCATTTCTGCAACTAGCTTTCCAATAAAGATTTATTAGTTGAATTTAAATTTCATCAGCTACTATGATGCAATTTGAATTCATGTCGTAAGCCACTAATCTGGGCCTCTGAATTACTAAATCTAGTAACATTACCACTTTGCCACCATCTCCCCTAAAAATAGGATGTAATAAGATGGCCCCCAGGGTCACTGCCTCTCAGTTGGAGAATCTGTAAATTCTACACCATGTTTTGGCAAGGACTGATGTCCCATTTTAATCAAGACCAAATGATCTCCTGCAACATTGCACAAAAAACACCATCCTGACTTGGAATTGTTTTGTCCTTCACCAATGCTGGAATTCCCCCGCTAATGACACTGTAGGGATACCTATACTCCAAGGGCCGCAGCAGATCAAGAAAGGTCACTGCCACTTTCTCCAGGGTGATCAGGGATTGACAATCAGTGCAGGTCTAGCCAACATTGTCCACATCCCATGAACAGAAAGAAAACTGGTGGAAGTCAGATCATGTTTGATTAATACAATTGAGTTTTTTTTTTGAAGAATCTCTCTGGATGCATTTAGAGTCATACAGCATGGATACAGACCCTTCAGTCCAACTCATCCATCAAGAAAAAATTTGACAAGGAACTACCAAAAAGGCTGGTTAATAAACTAGAGGCTGGTGGAACAGGAGGACTAGTGTCAACTTAGATGCAATACTAGTTTAAGGATGGAAAATAACAAGTCATGGTAAATTTAGATTGGAGGATTGTAGATAATGGTGTTCCTTGAGGGTTAGTGCTTGGAACACTTTTTTCTTTGAGTGAGGATGATGCCAACTGACTGAAACAGTACACAGATATTCTAGCAGAATAGGCAGACAAGTGGCAAATGGATTTTGATACAGAAAGATAAGGGGTGCTGCATTTTGGTGCAAGGATTAGGTAGACACAACAGATTTGTGCCATTTAGTCTATGAAGAGTTACAGGAAGAGGGGTCCTGGGCATGATGGGTCTTGATTAATGAAGGGGCAGGACATACTGAGACAGTAGCTAACAAAATATATGAAATCCCGAGCTTCGTACACAAAATATTGCACAGAAAAGCATAAAGTAATGATGAACCTTTTGAAAACTCTGGCTAAGCAACAACTATAGTATTATATCCAGTTCTGACCATGACACTTTAGAAGAATGTGAGGCTCTTTGAGATGGTGCAGAGCAGGTTTACCAGAATGACTCCAGAGATGAGGGATTTTGGCTACATGTGAGTTTGAAACTGGGATTGTTCTCCTTTACCAAATGATAACAGGTTTAAATAAAGTTCACAAAGAAAAGCTATTCCTATCAGCTGACGGTACAGAGACTAAAAGACATTGGACAAGAGGGCACAGAGAAAACCATCTTTTGAAAGTAATGATGATGACACTGTCTCTATTCCATTCCCTTAGGCAGTCAATAACTGTCAATGACAGGCACTTGTGGAGAATAAACTTGCAGAAAATATTGCAGTGGGACAGACTTGACTGCTCTGGACAGCCTGATGTTCTGCTCTACTGAAATTACTCCATGGTAATATTGCAACCTACAGTTACACTGCACAGTCCAGAATGGCTACCTGCACAGAGGGAGATTCACCTTGCTGGTGTAAAAGCCAAGATTAAAACCCGAAGGCATATTTTTACCTGCTGATGAGTAAGGTGTCCCATCTCCTTGTATCCCAAGGCTAATACTCGTGCTCCCTCTCGTGACATCGCAGTGTGGACATCATCATAGTGGCTGGGACATTCAGAGAACTAGAAAACAAGCACACACAGTATACAACATACAAAACCAAATTAATAGTGGAGTCAGTCATAAGGTTCCAGAAGCATCATGGCAGTAAATGGTCATGTGCCAACCCCCTCACATGGTGCAACACTAGTCATGGCCAAAAGGCCGAGGACATTGACAATGAGTGGAAGACACATCCTTCCTCACAGGGAAGGACAGAAATATCAAGCAACAAGAGCCGTCCTGAGCTGCTCTTTCTGGACAGATTTGCAGAACAGCACCAGTCTTTACCCATATTTGAAAGGTGTCACTGAGTCTACCTCCACATCCTGTCAGATAGCACACTGCCAATCACAACAATTTTCTGTTTATAATCTTTTCATCCTACCCCTCTATTTTTCACCATTTACCTTAAACTGCACATCCTGCCACTTAAACAGCAGCAACAGGGCCTTAGAATTAGCTGCTGCAGTGGGCTGAGAGAAGATCGTGGAAAAGAATTAAGGCTTTGCTATTTTTTATTTTCTTTATTCTTTTGTGGGATGTGGGCATGACTAGTTGGGCCAGCATTTATTGCTCATCCCTAAATGCCCTTGATATGGCTGGCTTGTAGCGCCATTAAACTATTAGACTTTTAAACGATTCTTGGATAGGCACGTGGAGGATAGTAAAATGTAGGGTATGCAGGGTAGTTTGATCTTAGTAGGATAATAGGTCAGCACAACATCGTTGGCTGAAGGGCCTGTACTGTGCTGTACTGTTCTATGTTCTACATTCTATTTCAGGAGCGTTAAACGTCAACCACACTGCTGTGGGTCAGGAGTCATATATTGGCCAGATCTGGTAAGGATAGCAGCTTTTCTTCCCTAAAAGACATTAGTGAACCTGATGGGTTTTTACAACAATCAATGATAGTCATCATGGTCACCATTACTGAGCCTAGCTGTACATTCCAGATTTATGAATTAAATTTAAATTCACCTGTTGCTGTGGCAGGACTTGAACCCACGTCCCCAAAACTTTAGCCCGAACTTTTGAATTGCCAGATGAATGACATTACCACTATGTCACCCTCTGTGTAATACAGCAAAATAAACTACATTTCTGTATATACATTTACCATTTAGATAAAGAAATCTAACCATTTCCCCTAACTCCTGATGCATTCCTTCATATTCAGATTATGCTCTATGCCTGAGCAGGCTCCTTACCATGCTACGTAGTGTCTCAGGAGCTCCCTTCACAGCACTGATGTACTGGAGATCTGTGGAGCCCATCATTTCGTAAGAGCCGAGGACTGACATGCGTTTCAGTGCACTGGCAAAATGAAAGCGCTGGTGTATCTTCAGACCTTGCGTCTTGATACTTTTGGGGAAAACCTTCTCATCTGAGGAATGAAGATCAACAATGAGGCAAAGAACTTTTTTTTTTTTAAATGTTCTGCTGAATGTTAACTTTCTTGTACAAGAGGCAATGAGAAAACACGAATATTTAAAATTGGCTTATCAAAACAACACTGCTGCTGTGGAAATATGTTTATATTGCTGTACATTTGAAGCAGTAACTGGGGTGTTCAGAACATTAAGAATAAACTGTAAACAAAGAAATTACCTTAGAAAGCATATGGGCCCCTCAACTATCAAGATTTTGGCATATTTGCTGAAGTATCCTTTGAGGAATTGTGACAGACATGCCTCATGCCCAGATTTCCAACAGCCCGCTAGAATCAGGGCTGTAAGGTTAACATGGTTCTAATTCCAGAGTTTAAAAACAGGAGGTAAAGTTAGATCTTGATAATTGCCCTCAGGGTAACCAGCCCAAGGTCACTAACAGGCAAAGTGCTCAATGGAATCATTACAGATGCGCTACATAATTACTTGGGTCGAAGCAGCCTCACAGAGTGGCCCAACATGGCTTTGACAAATTGACTAAAGAAGTCATTAAGTTCAAGCATGGCAATTATCTGCCATACACTGCCATCTGGACACTCAAAACAGCTTGTGATACAGTGCCATGCAATGGATTACTCCAGCACAGCAATTAGAGAATTGGCTGAAAACCAGTAGGCAGAAAGTGTTTTATCAATGGACTTAGATCTGCTCAGACACCTGTTACCAAAGGAGATTGGTGTTAGGACCTTCAGTATTTACCACTCTCATTAATGATCTAGATGTAAATGTTAGGGCAATAATTCATGAGTTTGCTAATGATAGGACATAGTTAGGGTTTAGAACACGTTCAAGTACTATTCATGCAACTAATGTGTGCTGGGGCATTAGATTTGTGTTTGGCTAATGATGTTGAACTTAGAAAAGTGCAGTGTTATATTTGAGAGTTGATCAAATGCGAAGCATAAGAAGGACAAGAATTTAAGTCAATGGTGAAAGGAGGAGATATAGGTGTTCCAATGCATCACTCTCTAAAGGTTCATGATCAATGCATTGAAGCTATAAATAAAACAAATAGGGTTCTCGGACAACTCACTACAAAACAATGCATACCATTTGTTTTCTTGTATGAGACCTCGGTTGGGTCTCAGAATACTGTGTCCAGTTTTGGTGTCCTCATATGGTGTTGATATTGAGGCTCTGGAAAGAGTGCAGAGGAGGGCCACAAGATTAATTCCCAATCTCAAGCACTTCAGTTACCCAGACGAGCTCAATTAGCCAGATTATTATAACAAGGGGGACATGATTGATGGTTATAAAATAATAAAGGGATTAACTTATGCTCATATCAATTATTTCAACTAAACAGGTCAGGAACAACCAGAGGTCCCGCTTATAGATTCCCTGTATCCCTTCAAGGGAGAGTTGAACCCATTTCTTATCGGATGAAGATCAGCTTGTATTAGATGTATGTATCCTGTAACGTAACTCAATGTGATAGTAGTAATTATTATTGTCTAAGGAGGGTGCTTTCAAGCGTATGTATTCATTCATTGATTTAGGGTTTTTACTTCTCATGATATCTGGTAGACTGGGGAGAGCATGTATTAGAAGAGGCAATATAATGGGTTCAATTCTAAAGAGAAAAGAGAATTCAAGTGAAAAGCAAGAATTAAAAAACAGAATGGAGTGTGCAAGAGCAAAGCATTAAAAGGAATTTTCAGAGGATGACTGTATGCACGAGTCTTGCTATCTTCCACATTCTTACAGTAACTACTGCTTCTTTGCATCCTTTCTTCACTAGAAGGGGGACTTAACCCTTGAAATTAAATGGTTTGATTCATCAATATACATTGCTATCCTGCAATGCCATTTAAAACAGCAGCAGCTAATAACTTCAATTTCAGATGTCAAAGCACCATCAATGAAACAATTCAAACATACATGAATTACATGGAAAGCATGCACTTTCTGTACCTGTTACGTATTGGTAGTTGCTGCCAGTTAATATAGAATGGGCCTTTCCTCCTAACACCATATTAATAGAAGTACAAAACACCCTTTTCACCTTTTGTGAGGGTCCAGTCAACTGCGGTTAGCATCGCCTTCTCAAGAGGATCGCCAACCAATGTCCCATCATCCATCTGTACCAGCGAATGACACGTTGCCACCACCCGATGTGTTTGCAGGGGAATCTCTGACACTGGGATCAGTTCCTTCCCATCCCTGCAACACGAGGAGATCTTATGGAAGATTCATCATCGCTCTAAATGCAGCATCTTGACGGATATTTTGCCTACAGAATTTCTAATCCAGAATTTTAACACCTTTTTCTTGGCATTTTTTTAAAAATCCCACATCCAAATGGAGTTATAATTATTTAATTAAAGGCTTAAATCACTCATCAACCAGGAACATTGAGTGTCTCTCCAAACTGGAGCTCCTGAGCTCAAAAGCTCACTCCTCTCCACAGTTGTATTTTTATTTTAAATTTGCCACTTTGTTCTTTTCAAATTTGAGTGGAGCAGCTTGTATTGAGCAATGCTGCTTTGCTGGTAAACAATTCCTTTACTTGGATACAGAGATCTTCCAGGAATGCAAGACTTGCACAGTCAGAGCCTTGTTGAAGAGTGTCTAGAGCACCTGGTACACACGCTTGCGATGCATTCTGGTTTTGCTCAGAACAACTACATTAAAGCAGCCGTGAAGGCAGCAATAAATACCGATGCATGGTAATAACTGCATTTCCCATTGTGCAACCTAACCCACAAGTACGAATTAATGGCATGCAGGGTTTTATCGATTTTGTTTGCAGTGGAAAGAAAAATAACTGTTTTAATTTAGTGCCTTCCACTGTTACAAAGTGCTTTATGGTTAAAACTTATGGTTATGGTTAAAAAATGAGCACTGTTGGAACTTATGTAACATGGTAGCCAGTTAGTGCACAGTGAGGTCCAACAAACAGCAATGCAATAATGACCAGGTAATCTATTACTGGAGCTTTGATTGAAGGTTAAATATCGATTACAGCGCTAGGAAAAATACACCTGCTCTTCAGAAACTGTGTTCATTGGTACCACTTAGGGGAGCACTTCCCTCACCGGCACAAATGCATTATCAAACTCAATCCACTATTGTTTAAAAAACAAAATACAGCTGCAAGTGAAGTTTTGACTTCTGTTGCTGAATTATGTAACTGTTTTTGCACAGTTAAGTCTTACAATTGTCTTTATTTATGATGGAGAATTTTGTTTAAAATGAATTCTTACAAATCTATTAAAACAATATAGTTTTTCAAATTGCTATTCTAATGGTGAATGCAAAATGCCTGGGTGTGACCAGTGTATATTTTATCCCAAGAGCAGTTTAAAAATTTACACTAAATTTTAAGGAAAAAAGAACATCATTGACGTGAGTCATAAAACAATGGACAAATCTCACCATCTAGCAACCAAGCCAGCGCTCCAAGCGGAAAACTGCTGTACTTGGGGTTCACTAATAAGACTATGGTCCTTTGCGAGGGCATCAAGAGATCCAAGAAGAATGAAAATCCTCGATGGCTCTGAGGATTAATTACAGTAAACAATCTCCTTAATTAAGAGTTCCTCCACTAACTGGGAAGGCATCAGGAACGATTGTGCATGCGCTGGCAACTGTAGCATCTGCATGACCTTTCCTGACACTTTTCTGGTCTACAGAAGATACTGTTGTTTAAAGTAGTGCAGTATGATCTTTAGCTTTCACCCAGACAGGCAGATAAGGCCTCGGATCAACAGTGCAGTACTGCATTGGAGTGTCAGCTTTGATTTTTGTGCTCAAACTTTAGCATGGGACTTGAACACAGAACGTAAGACCATAAAGTACAAGTACAGAATTAGGCCATTTAGTCCATTGAGTCTGCTCCACCTTCCAATCATGGCTGTTGTTTCTCAACCCCATTCTCCTGCCTTCTCCCTGTAACCTTGATTCCCTTACTAACCAAGAACCTATCCATCTCCGTATTAAAGGCATCAATGATTTAGCCTCCATAGCCCTCTGTGGAAATGAGCTCCATAGATTCACCCTCCTCTACCTGAAGAAATTCCTCCTCATGTCAATTTAAAAAGCCAACCCTTTACTCAGAGACTATGCCTTTAGGTCCTAGTCTCTCCTACTAGTGGAAACATCTTCCCCACATCCACTTTATCCAGGACTCTCAGTATTCTGTAAATTTCAATCAGATTCACTACCCACCCCAACCAACCAAGCCTTCTAAACACCATTGAGTACAGACCCAGAGTCCACAACTGCTCCTCATACGGCAAGCCCTTCATCCCTGGAATCACATTTGGAATATTATGAGTTTTGGACCCCGTATCTAATAAAGAATGTGCTGCATAGGGAAGGATCTAGAGGAAGTTTACAAAAATGATCCTAAGGATGTGGACTGGGGTGGACAAGGTCAGAAGTCAGATGACACCAGGTTATAGTCCACCTGATGAAGGGGCAACATTCTAAAAGCTTGTGATTTCAAATAAACCTGTTGGACTATAATCTGGTGTCATCTGACTTCTGACCTTGTCCGCCCCAGTCCATATGCTTGGGATCATTTTGGTAAACTTTCTCTATGCAGCACATCCTTTCTTACATACGGGGTCCAAAATTCATAATATTCCAAACGTGGTCAGACCAGAGCCTTTATACAGCCTCAGTAGTACATCTCCACTCTTGTACTCTAGACTTCTTGAATGCTAACACTGCTTTTGCCTTTGTAACTGCTATATGAACCTGCATGTTAACCTAAGAGAATCCTGAACTCGGACTCCCACATCCTTGTGCTTCAAATTTCCAGAGGTTGTTCCTATTTAGAAAATAGTCTATGCATCTATTCTTCCTATCAATGCGCATAACCTCACACTTTCCCACATTGTATTCCATCAGCCATCTCTTTGCCCACACTCCTAGCCTGTTCAAGTCCTTCTGCAGCCTCCCCACTTCAACACAACTTGTCCCTCCTCCTCTCTTTGTGTCATCTGCAAGCTTGCAACAAAGCCCTCCGTCCCCCCATCCAGATTGTTAGTTTACAACGCGAACAGTTGTGGTCCCAACACCAACCCCTCTAGTCACCGGCTGCCATTCTGAAAAAGATGTCTTTGTCCTCACTCTCTGCCTTCTGCCAGTTAGCCAATTCTCTTTCCATGCCAGTACGATACCCCTAACGGCACAGGAAGTTGCCGAATAAGAGCCTATGTGGCAGCTTATTTCAGGCCTTCTGGAAATCCAAATAGATCATGCCCACTGAATCTCCTTTGTCTGACTTGCTCATTACCTCCTCAAACAATTCTAACAAATTTAGAACACAGAACAGTACAGCACTCAAATAGGCCCTTCTGTCCACCATGTCTCTGCCAACAATGATGGCATTCTAAACTTATCTCATCTGCCTGCACATAATCCATATTCCTCTATTCCCTACCTATTCATGTTTCTTTACCAATGTATCTGCTTCTTTCATCTTCCCTGGCAGGACGCTCCAGGCACCTACCACCCTCTGTAAAAAAGTTTCCTCACATATCTCCTTTGAACATTTCCTCCTCTCACCTTAAGCCTATGGCCCCTAGTATTTGATATTTCCAATTTGGGAAAAAAAAGACTTGACTATTCATCCAATCCATGCCTCTCGATCTTATATACTCTATCAAGTCACCCCTCAGCCACCGAAACTCTAGCAAAAATAATCCAAGTTAGACCAAACTCTCCTTTTAGCTAATCTACTCCAATCCAGGCAACATCCTGGTTACCTCCTGCACCCATTAGTCAAGCATGACCTCCCCTTGATAAAGCTGTGCTGACTCAACATTATTTTATTAGGTACTTCTAAATACTCCATAATCTTATCCTTAATAACAGACTCATAAATCTTACCAACAACCAAAGTCAGAGTAACCTGCCCATAATTTCCTACCTGCTACTTCCCTCGCTTCTTAAACAAGGGTGTTACATTAGACATTTTCCAGTCCTCTGGGATCCTCCCTGATTCCAGTGATTCCTGCAATAGGTAAGATCACCACCAATGCCTCCACAATCTCAACTATGACATTCAGAACTCTGGGGTGTGGTTCATCTGGTCCAGGTCTACCTTCAGACCTTTCAGCTTTCCCAGCACCCTTACCTTACTGATGGCCACCATAATCGCCTCTGTTCCCTGACTCTTTTGAAGTTCTAGTAAGCTATGGTATTTTCCGCCGAAATGACTGATGCAAAGTATCTATTCAGTTCCTCGGCTATTTCTTTGCTCCCCATTACCACTTGTCCATTCTCATTTTTCAGTGGTCCAATGGTCAGAGAACTGTAACTCAGAAGCAAGACTGAGACAAAGTGAGCCACAGCTGAAAACTAGTGTAGTGAGATGCCAAACTTGAACTTTTGCAACATTTGGTTATTTTTTCAGTAAAGTATTCCTAATTGGTCGCTATCAAGGCCAATGGCAGCTACCTAACTTTATAACTGAACTGCAAAGTTGGTGATGCATTACGTTTTGCAAAAAGTCACTTGTGGGACATGGGCACTGCTGGTTGGGCCAGCATTTATTGCCCATTCTTCTTGTCCTTGAGAAGGTAGTGGTGAGCTGCCTTCTTGTAGCCCATGTGCTGTGGGCTGACCCACAATGCCAAGGCGGCGGATTCCAGGATTTTGAGCCAGTGACAGTGAAGGAATGGTGATATATTTCCAAGTCAGGATGGTAAGTTGTTTGGAGGGGAACTTGCAGGTTGAAATGTTCCCATATATCTGCTGCCCTTGTCCTTCTACATGAAAGGGGTCATAGGTTTGGAAGGTGCTGTTTAAGGATCTTTGGTGAATTTCTGCAACGTATCTTGTAGATAATACACACTGCTGCTGAGCATTGCTGATAGAGGGAGTGGATGCTTGTGGATGTGGTGTCAATCAAGTGGGCTGCTTTGTCGTGAAACGTACCTTGTAGATAGGGGCAGGGTTTAGGGACAAAGTCAGAAATGAGAGGACACCAGATTATAAGTCCAAAAGGTTTACTTGAAATCACAAGCTTTTGGAGGGACTTCACCTGACAAAGGAGCAGCGCTCCGAAAGCTTGTGATTTCAAATAACCTGTCGGACTATAACCTGGTGTCGTGATTTCTGACTTTGCCCACCCTAGTTCAACACCAGCAGTTGCACATCAGGGTTTAGGGAGACAGGAGAGCAGTTACTTATCACAGTATTCCTAGCCTCTGACATGGTCTTGTAGCCACTGTGTTTATGTGGTGAGTCCATTGAGTTTCTGGTCAATGGTAACCACTAGGATGTTGATAGTGGGGATTCAGTGATGGTACCACCATGGAAATGTCAAGGGGTGGTGGTTAGATTGCCTCTTATTAGAGATGGTCATTGCCAGGTATTTAGGTGGTGCAAATGTTGCCACTTGTTAGCCCAAGCCTGGAAACTATCTAGATCTTGTTGCATTTGAACATGGACTGCTTCAGCATGAGGAATCGTGAATGGTGCTGAACACTGCACAATCATCGGAGAACATCCCCACTTCTGGCCTTATGATGGGAGGGAAGGTCATTGATGAAGTAGCTGAAGATGGCTGATCCCAGGACCGGAGGAACTCCTGCAGAGATATCCCAGTGCTGACATGACTGACCTCCAACAACCACAACCATCTTCCTATGCACCTGCAGACTGTTTGTCCCGATACCCACTGATTCCAGTTTTGCTAGGGGTACTTGATGCCACACTTGGTCGATGTGGCCTTGACATCAAAGACCATCACTCTCACCTCACCTCCGGAATTCAGCTCTTTTGTCCAAGTTTCAACCAAGGCTGTGGTGAGGTCAGAAGCTGAGTGGTCCTGGCAGAAACTAAACTGGGCACACGTAGCAGGTCCTGCTTGATAGCATTTATTGACGCCACCTTCCATCATTTTCCTGATAATTGAGAATAGACCTATACAGTGGTAATTGACCAGGTTGGATTTGTCCTGTTTTCCTGTGTACAGTACATAACTGAGCAATCTCCACATTGTCGGGTAGATGCCAATGTTGTAGCTGTACTGAAAGACCTTGGCTGTGGGAGCTACAAGTTCTAGAATACATGTCTTGAGTACTATTGCTGGAATGTTGTCAGGGCCTAAAGCCTTGGAATATCCAGTACCTCCAACCGTAACTTGATCATGTGAATTGAATTGGCTAGACACTAGTTTCTGTAATGCTCCTCTTCAAAAATCAGGCCATGGCAATTTTATGTTCACCAGAGAGGGGTCTTGATTCAAAGTTTCATCCAAAGATAGTGCCTTCAAATCTATCACGGTATTCTAAGTACCAGCCTAGACCGTGGTACTCAAGTTTCTGGAGTGGAATAGATTACACAAAAGTGTTATTCCTGCCATGATTGGATAATAAGAAAGGAACCAAGTATTGGAGAACAATAACCAGCTGCAAACAGATCAGTAAGAAAAGAAAATGTAGTGAGTACTCAGTGTTTTAA
Organism: Rhincodon typus; assembly: GCF_021869965.1. Taxonomy (NCBI): domain Eukaryota; kingdom Metazoa; phylum Chordata; class Chondrichthyes; order Orectolobiformes; family Rhincodontidae; genus Rhincodon; species Rhincodon typus. The sequence goes on from NC_063369.1 coordinate 18,082,169, forward strand.
AAGTGAACATAAGGAGGAAGGAAGGCAAACTAACAGAGACAATTCACATTTTTTAAAATACAGATTAATAGCAACTGTTTGAGAAGTTTGCCCAAAAATTTGCAGTTTCACTTAGTATCTGTGCTGACTGAAGTTTCCACAAAGCTCTCCAGGGGTCACTATTAGGCACTGAAAACATCTTGGATTTCGAGAATTGACTATTTTCAAAATTATTGCTACAGTGACGGCCCAGGAACAGGAGGGAAAGCTTCAAATTGTGAAATTAATAGTACCTGATTCTCTTCAGCAATTGGGTGCTGGTATCGCAGACTATCTCAGAACTATCTGATTGCTGACATTTACCAAATCCATCTACGCATGTCAGAGGAGAGACTGATTAACAAAGGGTGCATCAGATCAAATCCTAACTTTGTTCAGCAATGCTCAACACCTCTCCCCAATCTATAGCAATATAACAATCAGAACTCTGGATATTTCAACAGCATTACATCATTATACCTCTATCCCACGACTGCACATTTTTGACTGAAAGACTCAAGAGAATTTTACACTGCATCTAACTTGTCCTGTACCTACCCAGAACTGCTTGATGGGACAGAATAAAGCAAGCTTTACAGACACATGCAACAGAAGCAAGAACAAGTTCTTCTGCTGCTCAAGTCTGCTCCACCAATCAAGAACCGTTTCCCCCCTTACTCATCAAGAATGCATCTAGTTCTGCCTTTAAAATATTCAAACACTCTGCTTTCACTGCCTTTTAAGGGAGTTCCAAAGACTCTCATAACTGTGTGAAAAAAAATTCTCTATTTAAATGGACAGCCACTTCTTTTAAAAGGTGACTCAAGTTCTAGATTCTCACACAAGAGAAAGCATTCTTGCCACATTCATCCTGTCAAGGTCCCTCAAGTTTTATATATTTCAGTCAAGCACCTCTTAACTCATCTAAATTCCACAGAATGTAAGAGCCTAATCTGTTCGACATTTCCTCTTAAGATAACACTTTCACTTCAGGTATTAATCTGGGGAACCTTTTCAGAACTGCTTCCAATGCATTTACATCCTTTCAGTTACAGTCTCACCACCACCCAATCTGCCTACGTGTGTATTCAATCCTCCTTGCAATAAATTATGATGTTCTATTAGCTTTCCTAATAATGTGCTGTATCTGCAATTCCAACCTTTTGCAAATCATGCACCAGGATACTCAGACCCCTCTGCATCTAAGACCTCTACAACCTCTCACCATTGAGACAATATGCATCAGTTTTAGTTCTCCTGGCAAAATGGACAATTTCACATTTTCCCACATCACATTCCATTTGCCAGAATTTTGCCCACTCCCTTATCTATATCCCTTTGTAACCGCCTATGCCCCCCTCACAACCTACTTTCCTACCTTCCTGTGTGTTAACAGCAATTTTAGCTGCCATTCCCTTTCTCCCTTCTTCCAAGCCTGGGAGAGTGGTGGAGGTGAATTTCATAGCAGATGGTCCCAGCACAGTTCAGGTGTAGACCATCAGTACAGTGCAGCTCCCACTTTTCTCAGCATGGGCACCAAAGCCCATGAACTAAAATCTATATTACCACACCAGTCTTAAGCCACACATTAATTTCTCTGTACCTCACATGCACTGTACCTGCCCTGGGACTGTCTGATGGGGTCAGTGTAGAGGGAGCTTTATTTTGTATCTAACCCTATTCTGTACCAGGCCTGTCAGTGTTTGATGGGGATTCCTCCCATCTTCATATACCCTGTTTGATTGGACTGAGACAGCTTTATTTTGTTTAGCCTGTCCTCGTGGAATATTCCACAGAACAGTGTGGAAGTAGCTTCACAATAAGGGTATGAGATACTGGCACTGAGGTTAGAAACCAGAGAGCTTTCCATTCCCTAGCACCAATAACCCTTACCAAAAGCACAAAACTCCTTTAAAAATACCTTCGTCACCCTGAAACTGGCATTTGAGCTTGGCCATAATGCAAAACATATTCAATAGAAATCAACAGTTCTATGACACTGGTCACCGTCAAAGCATATAGTACAAGCTGACATTGGCCAAAGCAAGTTTGTCAATGCCACCTTCAAACAGGATATCCAGTACTTTTAAGCGAATCAGAATGGGAAAGATGGCGTTGTAATTGAATTTTTAAAAAATCCACATTCCATAATTATACTACCAAATTAAACCCTACACAATGACTAATACACACACTAACTGAAAGTTTATGTGGGTGAGCATGCTGTTTGAGATCAAGGACTGCCTTCATGACCTCTGATGTCCTCTCATCTCTTCTTGAGTACCTGACCTAATGCAGAGGGAGATGTCTGCACCTGGGTCGTCTGAACAATAGGTCCTTTCTTGTATTAACCTGCTGTCCATAGTGTCCCAGTTTTCACATTTTCCAATCCAAATGTTTTAGGGTTGGAGGTTAGAAACAGGTCAGGGTCTTTTTTTTTTAAAAATCAAGACCTTCAAGGTGAATTACATTGTTAGACTAACTTGCATTAAGTTCTTCTTAACAATAGATTTTCTGATGCTCCTGAATATCAGTGTAAACGGGCACCAGATACAAGAACATCTGACCAGGCTACCAGCCTAACTACTCTTTCTACAGCATAGAACAGTACAGCACAGGAACAGGTCATTTGGCCTCACATGTCCGTACTGACCATGATGCTATTGTAATCTCATCTGCCTGCACACGGCTTGTATCGTTCTATTCCCTGTCTGTTCATGTGTCTGCCTAGATGCCTCTTAAACTTAGCTATCATACCTGATTCTACAACCTCATTTGGCAGTGCTTCCAGGTACCTTCCACCCTGTGTAAAAACCAAACCTGTCCCGAATGTCTCCTTTAAACTTTTCCCTTCTCATCTTAAACCTGTGCCCCACAGTTGATTTCAACAATCCACCCTATCCACGGTGTCTCAAAATTTTATATACTTCACCCTTCAGCCTCCGACACTCTAGCGAAAACAATCCAAGTTTGTCCAACCTCTCCTTATGGTTAATACACTCCAATCTAGGCAATATCCTGGTAAACCTCTTTTGTACCCTTTCCAAAGCCTCCACATCCATCATATTGAGTGGCGACCAGAGTTGCACCTAATTCAAGTTTTATACAGCTGCAATATGATTTGCTAACTTTCATACTCAGATTTCTACCTAGATTTGGCACCAGCAAGACTGAAGTCATTGGCAGCTCACTTTAACCAATATGGAATATTTTAATGGTAATTGATAGCTTCGAAGAATCAGTGGAGGCAGGGAATCTGCTAGGAAAGATATTTCTTAAGAATGCAATTAACTTTGGCAAGTTTGTGATCTGGTTTAAATACAACTGTGAGAGATGAAGTAGGGCTTCACGTTCTGTCAAGAATCAAAATACAAACAACACAGTAACTGCATTCCACTTACAACAGGTTCGGGACCTCAAATTGTCTGCAATTTTGATTTTTTCTTCTTCATGGGATGTGTGTATTTCTGACAAGGTCAGCATTTGTTGCCCGTCTCCTAACTGCCCATGATCCAAAATGACATGCAAGGGCTCTTTTAAAGGAAAGTTAAGAGTAAACCACAATGCCATGGGTCTGGAGTCACACGTAAGCCAGAGTGGGCAAGACTGAATGATTTCCTTCCTTCAAAAGGACGGTAGTGAACCCGATGGGTTTTTACATTTGTTGGTGACAAATATTATGGTCGCTATTACTGACAGTGGTTTCAATCCCAAATTTTTATTAAATGAATTTACATTCAACATAGTGGCATTAGAAACCATCTCCAGAACATTAATCTGGGCCTCTGGGTTACTAGTCTAGTAATATTACCACTACGCTACCATCTCCCCTGCTACAACTCCACAGCTGCTAACTGTAACGTAGTGGTTATGTTACTAGATTGGTTGATCTAGAGGTCTGGATTAATTAATTAGCTGTGTGACAGACATCAAATTTAAGCCTGTCAAATACAGTTTAATCAAAAAATCTGGATTAAAAGTTGCAATCAAGAATGGCAAATTTAAAATGACCAGTTTCTGTCTTTACTCTCCTGCGATTCCAGACCCACAGCAACATGGTCGGCTCTGAAATGACCTAGCAGACTACTAAAGGTGGCTGTCCACCAATTTCTCAATGGCAACTAATGCTGGCCTTACGAGAGATGTTCACACCAACAAATTAACTTAAAAAAAAGTCTCTTCCCCGCACCCCAACAGTATGGGCTGCGTTTCAACTCTGACAAATGTGACTAAAGATTGTTACACCTAACTAGATCAGAGACTGTCATCAGCTCCTGCTTTATTGTATCAGTGTGGGGGGGAAATCTTACATGAACCATCAGCATCAGTACACGGCCTGCAATTGTTGCCTGCTCGTAACGAGGTACTGGTAAGATGACTTCTCAAACAACCATAGTCTATCGGATGCAGGAAATGCTCACAGTGCCATTTGAATGGGAATGTGCTTTTTTAAAGATTACTGAATGTTGAGTTGAGGCATTGTTTTCAGAGGACACTATGCATGCTGTGTGGTGTGATTCTGCCAGCGTGCGATACATGTACTGCAAACTCCCAATCTCAGCAAGGGTACTAGAACTTTTTGAAGTGAAAGAAATGAAGCTCTGCATTTCAATGACAGGACACATTTGAAAATAAGTTAAACGGCACTCTAAAGTACTCTGACGAAAAAGCAGCTTACCAAATTAAAGCTCCTATTTAAATGAAAGACATCTCAAAGCGCTTCACAGGAGTGTAAACTAAGTAGCCAAAAGCACAACCAAAGTGGCAAGTTTAAGCAGCATGTTAAAAAGACTGAACAATAAAGAGGAGTATTACTTTGGGGAGGGAACTCCATGGCTGTAAGTCTACACAGCTGAAGGCTCTTCCAAAAATGGTGTGACAATAGAAATTGCTGATGCAGAGTGGCGAGCGTTAGAGGAAATTGGGAAGAAGGGAACTTTTGGGTTTGGGGCAGAGGACAGAGAGAGAGAGAGAGAGAGAGAAGAGAAAGGTAGTACTGCAAGTTTTGGCCACCAGCATGCAACTGTGCCCTGAGAAGGAATGCTCACCTGAGTCCTGCGACCCCTCTGACAACCAGATTATCACTCGTCAGAGTGCCAGTTTTATCGAAGCAGCAAAATTCCACTTTCCCGGCAAAGGGGATTCGGAAAGGTTCTGTGCAGTAAACATCTGAAAGAGGAAGCAGCAGGTAGAATGTTACTGTTCCGACCATCAGTCTGCAGAATTTACTAGTGTGAAGGTTAATCAAATACAAATGTTGTGCAGGAAGGCGTTCTAAAGACTGTAATCCTACATTGACTATCCCACAAAAAGGTTGTATTGACTGTAAAAAAATTGGAAACATCCAGAGATTATGGAAAGCACTATAGAAATGCAAGTTTCTTTTTAACCAAACAGCTATTACATTTGAATCAGAGATAGTAGGAACTGCAGATGCTGGAAAATCCGAGACAACAAGGTGCAGGACTGGATGAACACAGCAGGCCAAGCAGCATCATAGGAGCAGAGAGGCTGACGTTTCGGGCCTAGACCCTTCATCAGAAAAGGGGGAGGGGGGAGGGGGTTTTGAAATAAATAGGGAGAGAGTGGGAAGCGGATAGAACATGGATAGAGGAGAGGATAGGTGGAGAGGAAACAAACAGGTCGAAGAGGTGGGGATGGGGCCAGTAAAGGTGAGTGTAGGTAGGGAGTTAGGAAGGGGATAGGTCAGTCCAGGGAGGATGGACAGGTCAAGGGGGCGGAATGAGGTTAGTCGGTAGGAGATGGAGGTGCGGCTTGAGGTGGGAGGAGGGGATAGGTGGGAGGAAGAGACGAGCTGGACTGGTTTTGGGATGCAGTAGGGGGAGGGGAGATTTTGAAGCTTGTGAAATCAACATTGATACCATTGGGCTGCAGGGTTCCCAAGCGGAATATGAGTTGCTGTTCCTGCAACCTTCAGGTGGCATCGTTGTGGCGCTGCAGGAGGCCGAGGATGGACATGTCGTCGGAGGAATGGGAGGGGGAGTTGAAATGGTTCGCGACTGGGAGGGGCAGTTGTTTATTGAGAACCGAGCGTAGATGTTCTGCAAAGCAGTCCCCAAGTCTCCGCTTGGTTTCCCCAATGCAGAGGATGCCACACCGGGTACAGCGGATGCAGTATACCACATTGGCAGATGTGCAGGTGAACATCTGCTTGATGTGGAAAGTCTTCTTGGGGCCTGGGATGGGGGTGAGGGAGGAGGTGTGAGGGCAGGTGTAGCACTTCCTGCGGTTGCAGGGAAAAGTGCCGGGTGTGGTGGGGTTGGAGGGGAGTGTGGAGCGGACAAGGGAGTCACGGAGAGTGTGGTCCCTCCGGAAAGCAGATAAGGGTGGGGAGGGAAAGATGGCTTTGGTGGTGGGGTCAGATTGCAGATGGCAGAAGTGTCAGAGGATGATGCGTTGGATCCGGAGGTTGGTGGGGTGGTACGTGAGGACGAGGGGGATTCTTTTTTGGTTCTTATTGCGTGGACGGGGTGTGAGGGATGAGTTGCGGGAGATGTGGGAGACACGGTTGAGGGCGTTCTCGACCACTGAGCGGGAGGAAGTTACGGTCCTTGAAAAACGAGGACAACTGAGATGTACGGGAGTGGAATGCCTCATCCTGGGAACAGATGCGGCGGAGGCGAAGGAATTGGGAATAGGGGATAGCATTTTTGCAGGAAGGTGGGTGGGAGGAGGAGTATTCTAGGTAGCTGTGGGAGTCGGTGGGCTTGAAATGAATATCGGTTTCTAGGTGGTTGCCCGATATGGAGACAGAGAGGTCCAGGAAGGAGAGAGAGGTGTTAGAGATGGTCCAGGTAAACTTAAGGTTGGGGTGGAAGGTGTTAGTGAAGTGGATGAACTGTTCGAGCTCCTCGTGGGAGCACGAGGCGGCGCCGATACAGTCATCAATGTAACGGAGGAAGAGGTGGGGTTTAGGGCCGGTGTAGGTACGGAAGAGGGATTGTTCCACGTAACCTACAAAGAGGCAGGCGTAGCTTGGGCCCATGCGGGTACCCATGGCTACCCCCTTTGTCTGTAGGAAGTGGGAGGAATTGAAAGAGAAGTTGTTGAGGGTGAGGACGAGTTCGGCTAAGCGGATGAGGGTGTCAGTGGAGGGGGACTGGTCGGGCCTGCGGGACAGGAAGACGCGGAGGGCCTTAAGGCCATCTGCATGGGGAATGCAGGTATAGAGGGACTGGACATCCATGGTAAAGATGAGGTATTGGGGACCGGGGAATTGGAAGTTCTGGAGGAGATGGAGGGCGTGGGTGGTGTCACGGACATAGGTAGGGAGTTCCTGGACCAAGGGGGAGAAAATGGAGTCCAGATAGTTGGAGATCAGTTCGGTGGGGCAGGAGCAGGCGGAGACAATGGGTTGACCAGGGCATACAGGTTTGTGGATTTTGGGAAGGAGATAGAAGCGGGCGGTGCGGGGTTGGGGAACGATGAGGTTGGAGGTCACCTGAGGTGATGAGGTTGTGGATGGTTTGGGAGATGATGGTTTGGTGCTCAGGGGTGGGGTCATGATCAAGGGGGCGGTAGGAGGAGGTGTCGCAGAGTTGGCATCTGGCCTCGGCGATGTAGAGGTCAGTGCGCCATACTACAACTGCGCCTCCCTTGTCCGCAGGTTTTATGGTGAGGTTGGGATTGGAGCAGAGGGAGCGGAGGGCTGCACGTTCTGCGGGGGAGAGGGTGGAGTGGGTGAGAGGGGTGGAGAGGTTGAGGCGATTGGTGTCTCGACGGCAGTTGGAGATGAAGAGGTCAAGGGAGGGTAGGAGGCCTTGGGGTGGTGTCCAGGAGGAGGCGATGTGTTGGAAGCGGGAGAAGGGGTCAGTAGAGGGAGGGTTAGGTTCACCCTTGACCTGTCCGTCCTCCCTGGACTGACCTATCTCCTCCCTAACTCCCTACCTACACTCACCTTTACTGGCCCCATCCCCGCCTCTTCGACCTGTGTGTTTCCTCTCCACCTATCCTCTCCTCTATCCATCTTCTATCTGCCTCCCCCTCTCTCCCCATTTATTTCAGAACCCCCTTCCCCTCCCCCTTTTCTGATGAAGGGTCTCGGCCCGAAACGTCAGCCTCTCTGCTCCTATGCTGCTGCTTGGCCTGCTGCGTTCATCCAGCCCTGCACCTTGTTGTCTCAGCTATTACATTTGGCCTTGAATGGAATGTATCAATTTTGCCAGAATATTAAGGATATCTAGAAGAGCTTGTATCTCCTGCAGCACGGAAGATTAAAGTGTAATTTGATAGGGTAGATATAGATAAACCTGTTCTGTTGGCAGGTGGAAAGGATCAAAGGGACATGACCTTAAGATCTGGTACTCAGGAAACTCAAAAGTTAGGAAACACGTCTTCACACAAAATGCAGCAGACACTAGGTCAATCTACCATTTTAAACTAGAGATTTAACAAATTAATTCACGAGGATGTTGGTAACCCAGGGCAAGGGCTAGCATTTGTTTCACATCCCTAATTGCCCTTGAACAGAATAATTTGCTAGACCAGTTCAGCGTCAGCCACGCTGCGGTGCACCTGAGTCACACACAAGACGACTGGACAAGGACAGATTTCTTTCCCTAAAAGGACTCTGGTGAATCAGGAGGCGCATTGGCCGAGTGGTATTGTCATTAGACTAGTAATCCAGGCACCCAGGTTCAAATCCCACCATGGCAGATGATGGAACATGAGTTCCAGAGTCCAATGATGACTGTGAATCCTTTGCTGATTGTTGGGAAAAACCTATCTGTCTCACTAATGTCCTTTAAGAAAGGAAACTGCCATCCTCACCTGGTCTGGTCTACACATGACTTCAGATCCACAGCAAGGTGGTTTGATTTTTAACCCCCTCTGGCCAAGTAGGGATGAGCGATAAATTCTGACCTAACTAGCAACGAGCATCCAGATAAATCTATGACACCTCTGCAATCTCTGGGCTTCGACAATAATTAACGATTGTTTCATGAACACCATTATGGAGACGAGCTTTCAATTCCAGATGTTAACTGAATTGAAATTCTGTCAGGTATCATTTGAATCTTAGCCTGGGCCCGTGGATTACTAATCTAGTAACATTACCACTATGCTACTGTGTCCTCTAGAATAATACTTTTGCTAATCAAGAGTATTAAGGAATATGAAATCACAGTTTATGTTCTTCTCCCAGCTTTAATCTCTATCTATGTGAAGCTGGAGAACTTTACAATAACAGCAGCACCACAAATGACATCAGCTTCCCCAAACTGGGGAGGAAGCAGCTCCCTGAGTTTATGTTCCCAATTACTATGTTCTGGCCTGTTTTTGGAAGAAGGGCATGAATCAGCTGTATTGTCTATCCTTAACTGCTGTGGGAAGGTAGTCGTGAGTTACCTTCATCAACCATTGCAGTTTGCAGGGTCAAAAATCTAGAATACTGTAAGGAAGGGAGTTACAGGATTTTAACCAAGCAACAGGAGTGGCAACATTGTTCCAAGTTGTGACGGTGCACGATTTAGAGGGAAACCTTTTTTTTAAGTCATTCACAGGATGAAGGCGACAATGTAAGGCAGCATTTATTGCCCATCTCTATTTGCCCAGAGGGCAGTTCGGAGTCAATTACATTGCTGTGGGTAATGAGTCACATGTAGGTCAGACCAGGTGAGGATGGCAGTTTCCTTCCCTGAAGTAAATTAGTGAACCAGATGGGTTTTTCCAACAATCGACAATGGATTCATGGTCATCATTAGATTCTTAATTCCAGGTATTTTATTGAATTCAAATTCCACGATCTGCCATGGCGGGATTCGAACTTGGATCCCCAGAATGTTATCTGGGTCTTTGGATAAAAATCCAGCAATAATACCACTAGGCCATTGCCTCCCCTGCAGATGGTGGTGTTCCCGCACATTTGCCCTTCTGAGTTTGTTGGTTTTGAAGGAGCTATTAAAGAACCTTGGTTAAGTTGCTGCAGTGCATCTTGTAGATGGTACACACTGTTATCACCCTGCATCAGTGGTGGAGGAAGTGAATGTTGAAGCTGGAGGATGGCGTGCCTATCAAAGCAATCCTTGTGTGTCCTTGGTAACGTCCAGCTTTTTGAATATTGTTGGAGATGCACGCATTCAAATAAGTAAACAGAGAGTGTTCCATCACACTCCTGAGTCGTGCCTTATAGATAGCTTCAGGAAGTCAAGAGGTGAGTCACTTGTCACAAAGTTCAAAACCTCAAAATCTGCTGTTGTAGCGATGTATTGAGATGGCTGGTCCAGTTTAGCTTCTGATAAACAGTTAACTTCCAGAATGTTGATAGGTGATGATTCAGCTTTAGTAATTCCATTGAGTGTCAAGGGGTATTGGTTGGATTCTGTCTTGTTAGAGGTGGTGATTGACTGGCACATGTAGAACAATTGTCATTGATGTACTGAGCACACATCTGGGATGGGATATTCCTGAAGCTCCTCCTCCGGTGAGTTTCTTTTAAACTGTCCATCACCATTCGTGATCGATGTGGCAGGACTGCAGAGCTTAGATGTCAGCACTGTCAATCACATCCTCCTTTCACAATTTTGCATGCAAGTAGTCTTATATCTTAGCTTCACCATGTTGACTCCTCATTTTTAGGTTGAGCTGATCCTGCTCCTGAAATTTTCCCCTGCATTCTTCAATGAACCCAGGTTTATCTCCTGGTCTAGTGGTAATGGCACAGTACAAGAATATGCCAGCTCACAAGGCTAAAAATTGTGGTTGAATACAAATCTGCTGCTGATAGGCATCCATAAGATGCTGTGGGCTAAGTGAAGTAGGTGGTAATCAGTAACAGGCTCCCTTGTGCAGGTTTAACTTAATACTATACGTCTTCGTGGGGTCTGCAGCCAATGTTGAGGACTCTTGGCAATTCCTTCCCAACTTTATACCGCTGTGCTGCCACTCCTGGTGGGTCTGTCCTGCCAGTGGGACTGGACACACTGAGGGTTGGTAATGGCAGCACTGGAACATTGTGTCATGATACGGATCCATGGGAACAACTACATCAGACTGCTGCTCTACTTGTTAGTAGATACTAATTTCAATAAGGATGTTAATAGGTAGAACTTTGCAGGGTTGGATGGGCTGTTTTTGCCATTGTCATTTCAGGTGACTTGGTCAGTGCTGAATGGTCCATCCAGTTTGATACTAATCCATGGCTTACTGGGCCATTTCAGAGAGCATGCGAGAGCCAACCACATGGCTATGGGTCTGAAGTCACATGTAGGCCACACCAAGTAAGAATGAGACTTTTTTCTCTAAAGGACATAAAAAGGGAGCCTCTGTGGTAAAAGGAGCTGGGCCTAGGGAACCACTCCCTAGCAAGAAGGCAACCACTTCTGAGAAGGTGATTGAAAATGGAATGGAGAAAGGAAAGCAGATAACCCCTCACCCAAAATATTCTATTTTTGCACTCTGTTTGAAATATGCCGTTAGTGACAGCTGAGCTGATAAAGTAACATATGATAACATAACGGTGTAAATTTGACTGGTGTCTTTAAAATAAAAAGACCCAAAACATTTCAGTGATAAATACTGGAATGGACAAGAAGCCACACAGATTAGCCAATGTAAAAGGTTTGGTCAGACTGATGAGACTTGAAAAAGGTTATGAAAGGAGCCAAAGAAAGTTGGGGGGGCCAAAAATTCAACAAGATAGGTCTCAGATCAAGGAACACTGGAACATAGAAACAGGAGGCAGCTATACGGCCTCTCAAGCCTCTTCTGCCTCTCAATGAGATCATGAAGGATCCACATCACATCAATATTCTTTTCCAACAAAACTCTAATTTATTTCAAATCTTTCAACTGAAATGAGAGGGGGAGAGGAGAATGGAAGATCAGCAATATAAAAGGACGTGAGGTTGTGCAGTTTGCAGAAGCAGAATGAGACAACGCATTAGGGGATGGAGAGCCGTGATGGGATTACAGGATGCTGTGCATGATGGGGCACAAGTGGAGTGTGTGCAGAAGACAGGTGGAAACAAGGCCAAGAAAATAGGACACTGGAATCAGCCTGTATGGGACTATCGCATATATAATCGTTCAGCTGTTAATATTAGGGAAGTGGGAATGAAAGGATTATAGTGACCAATAGAATAAAACCTAGTTTGCAACATCAGTAGATAATTAGTAACCCAGTATAGATGGTCAGTCACGCAAAGCCAGAATAGTTATTAAACAAAATTAGAAGACAGTCAATAACTCAGTTACACAGTCATCATCCCAGAACACTATCCATTTTTGTATAAAGATGTTTTCCATTTTGGCCAATAGAGGAGAGCTATCACTCGAGATGTAAACATTATATACGATAAATGGCACGGAAAACGTGGCCAACCAGCCCACATCAGCATTTGGGCTCGACTCGAGCTGCTTCACATCTTTTCTAATCTAAATCCACCACCATAAAGCTTTATTCCCTTCTCCCTCATCTGCTTGTCCAGCTTTCCCTTAAAGGCCTGTGTTTGCAGCAACCAATCCCTCTAATAGTGAGTTACACATTCATCCCGCCCTCTGGGTAAAGAAGTTGCTTCCAAATTCCACATTTGATTTCTTGGTGACTTTCCTGATAGCCTCAACTGCTTCTACAAGAAAATTCTTTTTTTTTTAAATAATTGATTCCAAAATCTTTCACAAGAGCTCCATTAGGTTAGCCCTCACCATTTATTCCCCCCTCCTTCTTCTCCTGATTTTTTACCCATGCATTTCTGGTATCACCTTTGTCATTCGTTTCCCCTGCAGCCTCTTTATTGCCTCTGTATCCTTTTTGTAATATGGTATCCCGAAATACACACAGTACAAGTTTGATCTAAACAAGATTTGATACAGATTTAACATTAATTCCCAACTTTTCAATTCTACCCCTCCAGAAACAAAATCTTACCATGGCTTGCCTTTTCTGTGGCTTTGCGAACTTGACAGTAAAACTTTTAACTCATGTATTTATTCCTGTACTCCATTTAGATTTGTAATTTCCAAGCAACCAGTGACTTCCATATTCTTTTGTCTATATTGAGCTATATTTAGCAATGATTTGTCCATTCTGCAAGTTTATCAATATCTTTCTGCATTTTTTCCAAGTCCTTCTCAGTGTGGACAACCACCACCACCCACGCCCCTCCCCCCCTCCCACACCACCCACCGCCAAAATTTGGTGTCATCCACAAACTTAGAAATGGTGTTTTGATTCTAAAGTCCAAATCAATAATATAAATTGTGAATAGCAAATTCCCAGAACTGATCCTTGTGGAACACCACTTCCCAACACCTGCCAACACTTACAACTACCCTTTATTCTCACACTCTGGAAGATAGAAATGAACAATCTATTTTGTCATTTGTTCCCCAGCTCCATGGTCTCTAGCCTTATTCAGTAGTCAATTACATAGATGCACACTAAAGGCCTTTTGAAAGTCATTAAAGTTACAAGTTCCTATTTGTTTGAAAATTCTGCATAAAGAATCAAACATTTCTGCATGTATGGGGAGCAAATTCTATCAGAGGGCACAGCTATCTTCCTTCCAATCACCAATACAACTCACCATGTGAAGAATTTTGCACTGACATTAAAATTACAGCTTTGAATTTTTTTTTTTTAATTCATGTATTTTTTAAAAAGTATCATTCTTTTCACAAAGTCAAAGTTATAAAGTTCGTCTCAGTCTTTTAGAAATCCCCACACTGGCCCCAGTTCAAATACAAAAATTTTACTTCCAGTAACATTACAATTTTACAAAATCACATCAAAAGAAACATCAAATGTTTCTGCAGTGTAGACTTATTTGTGGGTTCTATTTGTCTGCAAGACAACTCACAATTAACAGTTAAATACTGCAGGTGAGTTATTTAACTGTCATGCACTGCAAGACGAGGAACTCTTTCCTTCCTGATGGATTACATTTCACAGACACTGCAGTCATCTAAAGCCAATCTTAAACAAACACAGGCACCACATTTGTACATCAGAGGACTTGTTCATCTGATAGGGAGCGGCCCATGTCAAATTTCAACGAAAGATTTATTCCCACTTGAGAAATAATATCAGCAGTAAATAAAGAGCATGCATTATAGTTCTCTCATCAATGTCATAATGAAAGGACACACCAGCCCAGGGAAAACTAAGCCAGACCCAAATGGATTCTGTTTGTGAATCAATGCTAAGTTTTCCCTTTTCTCACCTCCTTCAAACCACCCTCCTCCAAAATCTAAAAGCATCGTTTCTGATCAGAGGAGGGCTGTGTTATCCTTGGAAAGTGACTGATTTCTTACTCCCAAAGCACTATTTTTGTTCACATGTGAACTATCACACACAATGATGCACACTATTCAACCACAAGCAGCATCATACAGCAGGAGTCACTGGATAACAATCAAAAATAACAAACACCAGCTGATGTTCATTCTCTGAAGGCATGGAGAGCAATCAACCAAAGCATGCCTGGCTAAGAACAGCAAATAATTCAGACCAGGGTTTGAATCAGATGTCCACTTGAACAGCAGTTACTAATTTACTGGATAGCTGAGGAAACCTGACAGACGAGTTTCTTTTGGGGAGCTTGTGGGCAAGTACATATTAAACAATCCATTCCCCCCGCTTAAACCAACCCCCCAAAAGAGGAGATAGCAGGAACTGCAGATGCTGGAGAATCTGAGATAACAAGGTGTAGAGCTGGATGAACACAGCAGGCCAAGCAGCATCAGAGGAGCAGGAAGGCTGACGTTTCGGGCCTAGACCCTTCTTCAGAAAAAAAGAGATACTCTGTACTGAGCCATTAACAATGCAAATAATTATCTGACAGACCCAACATCACCTTGAGGCGATCACAGCACCAACATCTTACAACACTGTCTATGACTAAGCACACACTAACAACAGGTTGAATTCATATAGCGCCTTTTATACAGTAAAGTATCTCAAGGTTTTTTTTTTAACCAGAGCATTACCAAGCAAACTTTGGCACTGAGCCATATAAAATCATGACCAAAAGCATAGCACAGGGGAAGGTTTAATGGAATATCTTATAGGAAAAGAGAGGGAGGCAGAGTTGAAAAGATTTACGAGGTTCACAACTTAAGGTCTTGGCAGCTGAAGGCATGGCTAAATGTTGATCTATTAAAATTGGGGATACCCCACAGGCCAGAATTGGAGGAGTTCAGGTATCTCACAGGGTTGTAAAGCTGGATGGGGTTGAAGAATGGGGGCAAAGTTATTTGGAAACAAGCATGGGAAATTTAAAAACATTTGAAGACACTTCACAGAAGCTTGACCAGACAAAAACTTGACACCAGACGTGTGGGTGAGAGATACCAAAGAAGCTCAGGGAGACAAGTCAAGCACTTGGTACAGAACTTCTCAAACGGTGGGTCATGACCCCCAGAATGAGGTCACAAGATGAGATTTTGGGGTTATGAGCTTCAAGGCAGCAATTACTGCTCTGAAGCTCGGACTAAACACCACCAGTCTTCCTCTCACTGCCCTTTTCATGTTCTGGCCTCATGTCCATCCCCAAATTAATCCCTCCTTCCCCTTCAAGCTATTTCTGGAAACCTACTTCCAAGGCCATTTGTTACCTTCACTTACAGTGGTAAAAACATGAGTTTGCTGGCATTTGGGATAGTGAAGACAAATTGAATATGTACTGAAGGGAAAACAATATAAGTACATGAAGATGCTTTCCCTGCATCAAAAGCCTGAAACTCTCCCCTGAAGAACGCTGGAACATCTTGCTCAATTAAAAGCTTCATGGAAATGCAACTAGTGGTTGAGTGATCTGTTTGTTATTGCAGCGTGGGTGCCACATTCTCTCCACACTTGCATCTTTATTTGTTTGTTGCTTTGCGTATACCATACATTCTCAGATTTTAGGGGACTATGCTGTGTGGCAACGAAACACTAATGTGTATTGTCCTAGTGCATTCTTGCATGCTAGTTTGTATTGATTTTAATTGAATTGCACGTGTTATACTGCTTCCCTTCCTACATCCAAAAATAAAGAAAGAAGCATTTTTGAGATTGCAAGTTTAATCCTTAGACCTCTTCCAGCAACTCAAATCATCATTTGCTGACAATCAGGTAAATGAAGTGGTTGAGATATGTAACAAATATTCCTGAACCATAAATCACACAGGAAGAGAGAACACAGTGACTTTCTATGTTTTTCACTCAGACATGGATTGCCAAGCCATATTTCTAAATTGGCCTAGCTCTGAACATCCCAAAGAGATTTGCATTGCCAACCTCATTTTTTTTTAATTAGGACATAAATTCATGAGCAATATTAGCAAGAAAGATGATATGAAAACCACAAGACACACTGCTAAATAAACCTCTCTACCACTTACCACACTACCAATGACTTTTAGGTTTTGTTTGGTACAAGTCACTAGAAACACTGCACTCATCCATTGCCTATACAGTATTAATTGGTTAAATAGGGAAAGCTCGCTTGACACTGTTCAACTTGTAATAATGTTTTCATGTTTCAGGGAAACAGATCTGATGCTCAGTCATTATAATCATGGAATTTTACAGCACAGCGGGGATGCAGTTAGCTTACCATGCTTGAGCCAGCTCTTTGAAGGACCTTGCCATTTAGTTCCACTCGCCTGAGCTTTTAAATCATTCTTTCTCTAATAAAAGCTGCAACAGATTCTGCTTGATCCACCATTCTGGTCAAAATCAAATTCTGCTAACCTCTGCACTCATTCTTTTCCCTCCTTTGCTTAGTAATTCACCAAAGAGTCAGTATAAACAGCTTACGTCTAATTTAATATAAAAACCCTTCATGATTTTGAGCAAGTCATTTATATTTCCTCACCTTCTTTGCCGTATTGAAAACAAAACAGTTTCTCTTGCCTTCCTTTATAACATGAAGCTCATCTCTCTCTTACCTTAGCAAATCTCCCTTGCACCTGCTCTGGGACCAGGACATCTTTTCTTAAAAAGTGCCGAAGTTTTTTTTAATTCATTTGCGGGATGTGGGCGTTGTTGGCTGGGCCAGCATTTATTGCCTGTCCCTAGTTGTCCTTCAGAGGGCGGTGGTGAGCTGCCTTCTTGAACGGTTGCAGTTCACCTGCTGTGGGTTGATCCACAATGTCCTTAGGGAGGGAATTCCAGGATTGTGACCCAGCAACAGTGAAGGAACAGCGATATATTATGAAGTCAGGATGGTGAGTGGCTTGGAGGGGAATTTAAGGGTAGCGGTAGTCCCTTGCATCTGCTGCCCTTGTTCTTCTAGAAATGAAGTGGTCATGGGTTTGGATGGTGCTGTCTAAGGACCTTTGGTGAATTTCTGCAGTGCATCTTATATACACTGCAGCTACTGACCATTCGTGGAGGAGGGAGTGGATGCTTGTGGATATAGTGCCAATCAAATGGACTTCTTTGTCCTGGATGGTGTCAAGCTTCTTGTGTTGTTGTTGGAGCTGCACTCATTCAGGTAAGTGGGGAAAATTCCATCACACTCCTGACTTGTGCCTTGTAGACAGTGGAAAGGCTTTGGGGAGTCAGGTGGTGAGTTACTCGCTACAGTATTCCTTGCTTCTGACCTGCTCTTGTAGCCACTGTGTTTCTGTGGCAAGTACAGTTACTGGTCAATAATAACCCCCAGGACGTTGATAGTTGGAGGTTCAGTGATGGCAACTACATTGAATGTCATGGGGTGGTGGTTAGATTGTCTCTTATTGGAGCTAGTCAAAGCCTGGCATTTGTGTGGTATGAATGTTATTTGCCACTTGTCAGCCCAAGCCTGAATATTGTCCAGATTTTGTTATATTCAAACATGAACTGATTCAGTATCTGAGGAGTCATGAGTGGTGCTGAACATTGCACAATCATCAGTGAACATCCCCACTTTTGACCTTATAATGGAGGGAAGGTCATTGAAGAAGTTGTTGAAGATGGTTGGGCCCAAGATATTACCCTGAGGAACTCCTGCAGAGATGTCCTGGAGCTGAGATGGCTACCCTCCAATAAACACAACCATCTTCCCACATGTCAAGTATGACTTCAACCAGCGAAGAGTTTGCCCTCGATATCCATTGATTCCACTTTTGCTAGGAGACAGTTAGAGACAAATCAGAGACAATACTGTGTGGTCTATCCAGTAAGTTGTGGGTGAAGTCCCTAACAAATACTTTGCATCGGTATTCACTGAGAAGGATACACTCCTGATCCTAGATTCTGTTTGAATATAAAAACAATCATTACCCATTTAAAGCCCAATTAAACATTTTCTATCAAAGATACTTGGCTGATGCAATGATATTTTAGCCTACAGTAGTTTTAGTAAGCTTGCAAAATGTGAAATGGCCTCTAACAGGACATGCATGCCTAGAATGCAAACATTTACAGCTTTCAGCTCCACACAGTACTTACGGAGTTTAGCCAAGGCAATAAGAGAAGTGTTGACTGCCAGTGACAATTCAATCGGGAGCTCGGGAGGGACAACAGACGTTAAAATTAGTGTGCACTCCAAAAACAACTTGTAACGGTTTCTGTTTGGGTCCTTTGTACCTGCAAACAAGAATGAAAAGATCTAGATACATCCACAAAGAACAGAATTCTTTGAAACTATTGAAGTGCTTCTAGCTTACACCAACCAGGAGATTTATTGACTTCTACATTCATTAGCTGGAGACCCAGGAAGGTTCAGTATTAAACAGCCTTTAAAGTGCATACTTCTAACATGGGTTAAACGTTGATTAGCACACAGCTCATTGCTAGGGAAAATAAAGCATCATTAGATATTATAAATGGTTTTTATTGGAGAAAAAGCATCAGAATGTACAGCATAATCTAATTAACATTAAATAGAAATAATATCTGGAGTGTGATGGATGTGTTACATGAAGATTCCCATTTACAAGGAGTTAGTATTTTTGAGATCCTACTGTTTGGGCCAATTGCTCTAAAACAGTCAATTAAACAACCATTATGTTTTAAACCATCCCTCATCCAACATAAAACTCTGCATTTTCCTTGCAACTAAATTGACTGTTTTGTTTCTGATCTACAAACCTGATCTACACTCTATAGTTACAAAAATCTGGGATGCATCAACTCCTCTGCCATTCCCCACTTTTCAGACTGGCATAAAAATTATCACAATATAACCATCAGTGTCAAGACACAGAATGAAAGTAGGCTACTCAATAAATAACTTCTTCAGAACAAACAGCACCACAGCATGTGTAGGAGACTGTATGGTGCAGTGGATTACAGCACAGAACTAACAGACTTATCACATTTTAGTTCAGATATATGGGTAGCCTGTCTCGCATTAAAGTTTTAAGTCTCGTAGAATGCAGAGAGATAGGGGTGGTGATGAAAATACTGTGTATATCACAATGCTTGCTAAGACCAAGCATATTAAAACCCTCCAATGGCCATTTTGATCACCCTATTTACTCAGGTAACCCTAGAGTAACCATAATGTAAACTAATTTCAAAGAAATCACAGAAAATGTAGAAGACGGAGGGGAACATTCACATTATTGTGTCTGTGCCAGTCAATGAAGAGGTGTTGAGCCCAATTCCATCCTGCTGCACTTAGTCCACAGCCCTGCAAGGTTCCAGCTCGAGACAAATAGTAGACATTTAGCCAGATGACCCTGGTTGACCATTATGAACGCGCCATTCAGCCAACAAGGTATTGACTGGTGTTTGAAAAGCAATTTTTACCACTTTGGTTCCTTATTCTTTGAGTAAAGGAATGCATCAGCAAACGAGAAGAAAGATAATCCCATGTAAAATGTTTATAAAAGAATATTAGATGTTCCCCAAAATATTTCAGATAAAACTCTTATGCACGCTCCTGACTTGAACACAATCACAATGAAAACAAATGGATCAAATCATTGCTGTAATTATTGCCTGCAGGCAAAAATATAAAAAGTTGTGATTTATATTCAAATAAGCCATTTGTGTAGAAGTCCAACTGCCAGGTCACACATTTGATATAAAGCAGTGTTTTAGTGCAGTGATTTTAAATAATTATTTTATAAATTAAATATTTCCAAGCTTTCTTTTCCCTCAAGACGGTTATCAGTAATGTTCATTCTTACATCTTTCTCATGTGACATGAGTACATTCTGTCATTACACTCAAATCAAACATCAAATCATGGAGGTTTATGCCAATTTAGAGACCGGTGGCTCTTTTCCTTCCATGATACAATGCAGATTATTTTTCCATTTCAGCATTAGCAGCTGTCTCACTTCCTATCCCATTGCCAATCTCCTGCTCTCCTAAAGACTTCATAAATAGGTACAGCTCCACAGTTCATTCTGTGTCTTCCCCTTCAGTGGGCTTCCCCATGCTAAATACTGACCATACCCCATTAGAGTGCAAGTCTTCAGTGCTCTACTAAACTAGGTTAACCTGAACCAGAATAAGACCAGCAATCTGGCGATTGAGGGGGGAGTGGTTTGTTGGTGGGAATTTAAATTAACTTGGCAAGGGAATGAGATACTGAGTGCAGGTACAGTAGTGGATGATGTGCAAACAAATACAGACAAGGACCACCTCTGGAAGACAGTGTGTATATAATCAAACTAAAGCAGAAGGGAGCATGGCAATGCTGGATAACATTTATTTTAATGCCAAGAGTCTTGCAAGTAAGACAGATGAGTTGAGGGAGCTGATTAACACATGACGATATGATATTACAAACAAACAAACAAACAAACAAGTCAGGGAGAGATAGGTAGATATGAATGAAAATCTCAGATGTGTAAAAATAAAAATGCAGTGAAAGTAGTAAGGGATTTCAAGTTCCCGAAAATTAACTGAAACCAGTAAAAAGGATGAAAGACAGAATTCTTAAGATATGTCCAGGAGAGTTTTTTTAAGCCAACACATAGCAAGCCCTACTTTTAGGGAACAAAGCCAGGCAATTGGTAGATGGGAGAGTGGGGAACATTTCAGTGACTGTGACCATAATTCAGTCAGATCTAAAGTAAATATGGATAAGAGCAAATATGAACCAGAAATAAACTCTCTCATTTGGGGTAAGGCTGACTTTATTTAGCTAAGACAGAATTCAGCCAAAGTGATCTGGGAGCAGCTACTTGACATCAGAGCAGTTGGAGACATTGAACATGGTAATGGTGAGAATGCAGGGTCAAATGAGGGTGAAGGGTGGGATCAGCCAGCCAAGAGAACCCTAGATGTCAAGGGATGTCCAGAATTGCATAAAAGAATAAAAAACAAGTTATCACAGACATCAAGAGTTCAAAACAGCAGATACCCTAGAGGAATGTAGAAAGTGGGAGGGTTATTTAAAAAAAATAAATTAGGAGAGTGACACAGGGACATGAGAAAACACAGGCAGATAACAGAAAGGAAAATCCAAAGGCATAAATATATTAAGGGCAAAATGATACCCAGGAAAAGTGAAGGACCCATCAGAGACCGAAGTGGCAATCCAGTGCAAAGTCAGAATATATACCCAAGGTTTTAAATGGGTATGTTTCAACAAATTAGCATTGGCAGGAGGGAGGTATTAGTGAATTTAGCGGGCTTGGAAGTGGACAAATACCCAGGCCCAGATGAGATATATCCAAGGCTGCTGTGGGAGGCAAGGGAGGAGATTTCAAGAGTGCTAACATTAATTTACAAATCTCTAGCTACAGTAGGGGTGCTAAGGACAGGAGGAAAACTAATGTGGTACCAATATTCAAGAAGGGCTTTAGGGATAAACCAGGAAACTACAGGCCAGTGAATCTAATATCAGTGATAGGGAAACTATTGAAAAAAAAGTTCTGATGGACAGAATTAAACTCCACAGAGGGGCAAGGATTAATCAAGAATAGTCAGTACGGCTTTGTTGGGGGAGGGTGGGGGAAGAGGAGAGATCATAATAAATTTGATTGCATTTATCAAGCGTTAACTAGGTACATAGATGAGGTAGTGCAGTCTACATGTATTTTAGTAAGGTTTTTGACAAGGTCTCATAAGACAGTCTGGTTAAGAATCTAAGAGCCAATGGGATCCAAAGCAACATGGTATATGGATCCAAAGTTGGTTTAGTGGTAGGAAGCAGAGGATGACAGTCCAAATCTATTATTGTGACATCGGAGCCCGAGTTAAGTGGTGGACTACTGAGTTCAGTGCTGGGTGCCTTACTACTTGCAGTTACATTAGTGATCTAGCCATGAACATAGCAGATATGATCAGTGAATTCACAGGAGACACAAAAATTGCCTTAGTCTACAGGATGAAATAGACTGGTCAAAGGGCTGTATATTGGCAGCGGTAGCTAGAGTAAATAGGGAGAAACATTTCCCCTTCATACAGCAGTCAATAACCGAAGGTGTGAAGTTTTAAGGTAAGAAGCAGAACATTTATGGGCCAAATATTGGAAAGTGGGATTAGTGTAGATTTAGACTAATTTTTTGTCAGCACAGACTCAAAGGGCCTCTTCTGTACTGCACGATTCTTGGATTCTATGTTTTGAGGGGATTTGAAGAAATTCTTTTTCACATACAGGGTAGTGGTTATCTTGAACTCACTGCCTAAAAGGGCAGCTGAGACAGGAATATTCAAGATATTTAAGAAGAATTTAGCTGAGCATTTTAAACTCCATAGTATACAAGACTATGGGCTAAGTGCTGGAAAATGCAATTAGAATAAATAGATGTTTGCTGGCTTACTTGGACACGATGGGCCAAAGGGCTTTTTCCCATGCTGTAAAAACTTATGATTCTGAGAACAAATATATAGCACAGGGAAGCGGCCCCCTCCTTGCCGACCACCAAACCTCCCTCTTATATTGAGGGCAACTCCTTGGTCAGGTACAGTCGGTTTTGCTTCTTTACCTTTGAGTGGAATCTTTCCCTCCATAACATCCTCCCCTGTCGCAGAGTGGAGAAGTATTTTGACTCCTAACCTCTAATAAGAAAGGTAACGGTAAATACAGCGACTGGTACTGGTTTCATGCTCTAACAAACCTTACTGAATCTGCAATGCAAAGTAAAAATAACTCTTTCGGGCTTACCTTCAACCCAGACATATACAGCTGCTGCAATAGCAAAGATGAGAAGGAAAAGGATGAAAATGAATGTCTCCAGATTGTTGGCTGTAACTCTTTTGACTCCAAACAGGATTGTTCGTAGCAATTTGCCCTGGGGGTTTTAAAGCAAAACTCAGAATTATTTACACAAAAAAGATTTACATTTTCCTTGCACACTTTTCCAGTTTTCTGCTCCAAGAACCTACTACTTGGTTCACTCCAGGGATGATCAACATTTGGGCAAGATACAATATCCAAATTTGACATTCTATATAATTTCACAAAGAAGGGATGGAGGGGGAGAGGATATATAGGAGATAAAAATCAAACAGTCGCAGAGACAGGCAAAGATATAGTTGTGGATGACAAGAAAAACACAAGATGGGGGGCATAGTGGAGGAAGAGAGGGGGAAGAGGGCCACAGAACAGGCACACACAGCACACCAGAGAACAAGTGAGTTGGGGGCAAGATTTAGGGGGAGGACAGGTCATGTGAAAGAAAGAAAAATAAAGCAGAAAGTGAAAACATATGCACAGAAGGAAAAAATGAGTGAGAATATTTTAGCACTTGCAATTATGTAGTATCTTTACTCTTTTACAATAGATCTAAAATCAGGTTAAACAGTCCCTGATAGGGCACTGTAACAGAAAAAACAAAAACTAAAGGTTAACGGAAACTTAAGAGGTGAGCAGAAATTTACTAAATCAAAATAATGTTGTCCGAGGTGATGACGCACTCCAGTACCTGTGGTGCTCATCTGTCTCTAAAGGCACCTTGCCAGCGAACACTGCATGATTCCTTTCAATGGGCACCTGAGCAGGGACGTAACTGCAGAAGAGGGACAGACAAGCAGGCACAATGACCCCTTCCACAGCTCGCTGCCTGGACATGGTCATGGCCGCTTTGGCCAAGCCTAGCAGTAGGCCTACGTAAAGGGCCTTCAACCTGCTGGACCTACCCTGCACTGGATGCCCATAGTTTATACGTGTGGAGCTGAAGCGCAGTCAAGAGCAGCACAGCGGCACAAGAGTTAACACTGAGGTCTCTCAGCGCCAGGGACCCAGCTTCAATTCTAGCCTTGGGTGACTGCCTGGTTGGAGTTTATACATTCTTCCCGTGCCTGTGTGGGTTTCCACCAAGTGCTCTGGTTTCCTCCCACAGTCCAAAGATGTGCAGGTTGGGTGGGTTGACCATGCTAAATTGTCCATAATGTCCAGGGATGTGCAGACTAGGTGGATTAGCCATTGGTAAATGCAGGGTAACGGGGATAGGTTGGGGAGTGGGTCTGGACGGATGATCTATGGAGGGTCAGTGTAGAGTTGATGGGCCAAATGGTCCCTTGTTTCCACTGAAGGATTCTATGAAAAAGTTAGGAGTAGCCTGGTTCAAACAATAAGAGGGTCTGCAAATGAAAATACTCAACATAAAATGTAAAAAGCTGTTTCCCCAAGGCCTCAAAAACTCTGTGGCCTGACGCCAAGTAAATTTGCTTAACCTACTGTTGCACGGCACTGCTGCACTAGATGTTGGCAGTTTTTTTCAAGTGCTTCACCAACAATGAATTACTTGAAGTGCAGTCACTCCATAGGGATAAGAAGTCATCTTACACAGACTAAGCAAGGACACCAACAATGAGATAAATAAACACTGCTTTGATGGTAACAAGGTGTAGAGCTGGATGAACACAGCAGGCCAACGTCAGCCTTCCTGCTCCTCTGATGCTGCTTGGCCTGCTGTGTTCATCCAGCTCTACACCTTGTTATCTCAGATTCTCCAGCATCTGCTGTTCCTATTATCTCTGAACTGCTTTGATGGTGTTGATTGAGGGAGAAATATTGGCTATGACTCTTTGCTCCTTCTAAAATCCAGCTGAGCAACTAGATATGGCAGACAGAGTTTTTGATTTAAGGAAAGGGACACAGATGGGATTTCAGCAGATGTACATTTTTTATGCATATATAACTCATTGCATAAAAGATAGATAAAAGAAAATCAGCCTATCAATCATTAACACATTCATTAATAATGAAATAATAGCTAGTCATATCCAAGGCACAGCAATCATTCACAAGGTATCAAAACTAATGTAATTTTCCAGTGCATCAAACTTAGAGGACATTAGATAATTGGTCCAACATGCAACAACAAAATTCAATCCCTTTTGATATTTGAAGTTTCTACACCCCTGTTACATAGGTAATTTGGATTATAAATTTTGAAACGTTCTGAAAAAAAGAAAGGCATATCAGACTTGAAACAAACTCCTTCTTCCTCCACAGATGCTACCAGACCTGCAGAACTTAGTTTTTATTTCAAATTTCCAACATCCATAGTATTCTACTGTTATTATTGGATTGCAAATTGTTGCACTGCAATTAAACCTTTGCACCTTCTTCTTCAGGCACTGCAGATCTCAACTGGAGTGAGAACGTAATCACAATCACAGGTTTACTCTCGTGATCCCTAATATAAATCGACACAAGGAATTCATAACCAAAACAGTGTACAGGGAATGGGCGCTCATGTGTGATTTTATTGTAGGAAGGTTGATGGCTGCTTGCACTACCATTGGGAATTCAGAATAAAATAAGCAGGAAGCTCGAAATAACAAAATCTAAAATGCCCCATCAAACAGCTAGGATCTCAGAGTGCTCAAAATCCAATTAATTATTTTTAGTAGGTGTCAGCCAGTTTACACACAACAAAGTCTTAGAATCTGTAAGTGATTAAAACTAGATTTTGTGAAATAGGTTTGCGTGGGCTTTTTTAAGGAGGAATCAAAAATCAAGGTGAATCCCTTACTGTTCTTCCGGCAGCAGCTTGATCTTTTATTTTCACCTGGGCAGGCAGGGCAAGCCTGGTTTGAAGTCCCATCAGACATGTGGCACACCCTCAGGAGGGGTGGAGTGTCAACGAAACATGATGTACAAATCCCTGGGGTGCAACTCGAACCACAACTTCTCGACACAGACAATACTGCCAATCACTGTAGATGCTTCTAGACATTAGGCTGAATATTTCAGATGAACCTAATTCACTACCTATAATCTGCTGTCATTCATCTTGCACAAATTAACAAAGAACCAAGAGCAGTACAGCACAGGAACAGGCCTTGCGCCAACAGACGTTGCCTTTCTAAACTAAAAACCTTTTGCTTCTAAATGGTCCACATCCCTCTTTTCCATGCTTATTCACGTATCTGTCAAGATGTCTTTAAACATTGCTATTGAATCCGTCTCCACCACCTCCTCTGGCTGCACTTAGCACCCTGTGCAAAAAAAAACCTGCCTCTCTTATCTCCTTTAAACTTACCCCTTTTTACCTTAAACTTATGTCCCCTAGTATTTGACATTTCTAGCCTGGGAAAGACTCCAACTATCCATTCTATCCATGCCTCTCATAATTTTGTAAACTTCTATCAGGCTGCTCCTCATCCTCCGACGTTCAAGTGAAAACACACCATGTTTGCCCAATCTCTCATTGTGGCTAATAGTCTCCAAAGCAGGCAACAACATGAAACCACTTCTGTACCCGCTCCAAAGCCTCCACATCCTTCTTGCAGTGTGGCAACCAGAACTGAATACAATACTCCAAATGTGGCCTAACCAAAGTTCTACAGAGCTGTAACAAGACTTGCTAATTTTTATACTCTATGCTCCGACCAATGAAGGCAAGCAGGCTATATAGAGATAGTAGGAACTACCGATGCTGGAGAATCTGAGATAACAAAATGTAGAGCTGGATGAACACAGCAGGCCAAGCAGCATCAGAGGAGCAGGAAAGCTGATGTTTCGGGTCTGAA
>NC_063369.1:18114007-18158828 GCF_021869965.1 Rhincodon typus
CCGAAACATCAGCTTTCCTGCTCCTCTGATGCTGCTTGGCCTGCTGTGTTCATCCAGCTCTACACCTTGTTATCTCAAGCATGCTATATAATTTCTTTATCTACTTGTGCTGTCACTTTCAGGGATCTGTGAACCTGTACGCCTAAATGCCTGTCTATATTTTGATGCTAAGGGTTCTGCCATTTACTGTATACATCACCCCCACAATACACCTTCCAAATGCATCATCTTGCATTTGTCCAGCTTAAACTCCATCTGCCATTTCTCTACGCAAGTCTTCAGCAGATCTACATCTTGCTGTATCCTCTGGCAATCCTCTTCACTATCTGCAGCTCCCCCAATTTTTGTGTCATCCTAAAATTACTAATCAGACCACTTACATTCTCCTCCAAATCATTTATATATATTACAAACAACTGATCCCTGTGGAACACCACAAGTCACAGATTTCCAGTCTTAAAATACCCTTCCATCGCTACTCTCTGTCTTCTATGACTAAGGCATAATGTGGAGGTGTGGTGTTGGCCTGAGGTGGACAAGGTCAAATGTCACACGACACCAGGTTACAGTCCAACAGGTTTATTTGAAATCAGGTGATGAAGGAGCCGTGCTCCGAAAGCTTGTGATTTTAAATAAACCTGTTGGACTATAATCTGATGTCGTGTGACTTCTGACCATGACTAAAGCAGTTCTGTATCCACCTTACCAGATCACTGTGCCTACCATGTGACTTCACCTTTGGGCTTGCTAAAGTCCATATAGATAACATCGACTGCCCTGCCCTCAAACATTTTTGTCACTTCCTCAAAAAACTCAAATCACATTTGAGAGACACGACCTTCCCTACACAAAGCCATACTGCCAATGGCTAATAAGTCCATATTTTCCCAAACATGTGTAAATCCTATCCTTAAGAATCTTCTCCAGTAACTTCCCGACCACTGATACAAGGCTTACCAGCCTGTAATTTTCTGCATTATCCCCGATACCCTTCTTAAAAGAAAGTGAACAATATCGGCTATTCGCCAGTCCTCTGGGACCTCTCCTATGACAAAGATTTCATACAAGACCCAAGCAATTTCCTTACTTCCTCAGAATTCTGGGAGAGATCCCATCAGGTCCTGGGGACTAGTATACCTTAAAATGCATTTTAAAACACCCAACACCTTTTTGTAGTCTCCTCTACATCGGTGAGACCAAGCAGAGACTCGGAGACCATTTTGTATAGCATCTGCGTTCTGTAGGCAACAAACACCACCACCCTCTGGTTGCGAAACATTTTAACTGCCCCTACTCTCCCACTCCCTGGGTTACATATCCATTATGGGCCTCCTCCAATGTCACAACAACACCAACCGCAAACTGGAGGAGCTGCACCTCATATTCTACCTCGGGAGCCTACAGCCCGATGGCCTAAACGTGGATTTTACCAGTTTCAAAATCTCCCCATCCCCAGCCTCATCCCATGACCAACCCTTTCTCTCATCCCCACCTCCTTGATCTGATACATCCTGTCCATCTTCTCTCCTACCTATTTGCCACTCCCACCTCACTGACCAATCCCCACCATTCCCTACCTGCACTCACCTATCACCATCCCACCTACCTTCCCCAATCCCACCCCTCCTCTCTCTATTTATTTCTGAGCTCCCCCACACCCCTCCCCACCATTTCTGAAAAAGGATCCCGATCCGAAATGTCAACTTTCCTGTTCCTGATGCTGCCTAGCCTGCTGTGTTCCTCCAGCCCCACATTGTGTTATTTTTGACTCCAGCATCTGCAGTTCTATCTCAACACCTCTTTTTATACTGACATTCCCCAGAATACCAACATATTCCTCCCACATCTCACCATCCACTATGTTATTCTCCTTTGTGAATAATAATGCAAAATATTCATTAATGAGCTCATCCACTTCATCCGATCCATGCATAAATTCCCTCCTTTGTCCCAGAGTGGGTGTACCCTTTCTCTATCTATCCTCTTGCTGCTTATATATGTATAATAAAACACCGATTTTTACTAAAAATTTACTACTGTTAGCACTGATATTTTCTCCTCGGTTCTTCTTTTAGGCTTGAAGTCAATGTCTCTATTACCAAGAATAATTGAAGAAGCGAATTAAGTAGTGTCTTACCTTGATGTGCAACGGGTCCCTGATTTGCAAATGTCCAAGTGACGAACGAGATTCCATATTAATATTGATTTTAAAGATGCAAAGTGAACAAACAGCTATTTTATAATGTACTGTGTTGTATGGTATAGTGTTCCGACTTGGGTACAAATCAGCTTATGCGTGTACTCCAGAACAGAACCACTTTTTAACCTAGGGACTCCTGTATGTAGGCCTGGCATTTCCACCCAGGTGACGATGAAATCAGTGGTTTAAAACAGTGAAGCTGTGTTCTCCTGCACTGCTATAATCCAGTGCTAATCAACTGATGAACAGAAAATTGAATTCACTGGTCTGGTTTGCTGTCATTGCTAAAATCAATGAGCTGTCTTGAGCATCACTCTAATTGAGATAATTTTCAAACAACCCTGCCCTGTCTCCTTCAGATCCCATCAGCTTTCTTGAGAATATTTTCAAGTTTGTGCAGAAACCTGCGCCGTAACTTCACTCACCAAAATTGGAGCAGTCTCAGTCACATTACGATTCTCAGTCAATGTTGCATCCAGTTCGACAATTAAAATATTTCTCTCCTAAACAGTTTCCACACCTGACAGTACATGGTGGTCTACTCACCTGAGAAGTATTAAAACCAGTCCTCAAGACGTAGGCAACGCAGCCATTATCCACAGCTGGGGAAATAATGACAAATACAGCAATGCTGGTGGTGAGAATGGCATTTTTTGACTGAGTACAAGGCAGTTAAAATACACAAGTCAAAAAGATCAACATAAAAGGAATAAGTTCTCATACGAATTGGAACGTATAATTTTGAAGTTCTTCAGGCAGTAACTTTTAAAAAAGAAGTTGTCCAAATCCTGATACTGCACCATCATTGCAATACAGAGAGAGACATTTTTATACGCAGCAATTGGGTTAACCCAGCTGAATGGACAGAACAAATGTTACAAGTGAGTTTAGTTTTGCCTTATTAGGGACAGACAGGGACAACTGATGGTTTAACCTGAAGGTCACCATGATGCAGGTGTGGGGAGAGATTGATGAGGAGAGTCCTTCACAAAGTCACGAGCAGGTTAAGCTGCGCAATTCTTATTTCAAAGGACCAGCAAATATTAAATTATTACTTTCTCCTGCTTAAAAGGAGTTGATCCACCATATTTTCCACCAACCCTAGCCAGGTCGATAGCTGTCTCAGTGACTCACAAGAACAAGCTAAATCTCTGGGCGTGGCGGACTTATTGGTGCTTTGAAAACGATATTACTAAACGAACTCATGAAGGAGGGAAGGTTACTTGAAACAAAAACAGAAAACTTATCAAAATTCAAAACAAATGTCAAAAAGTATCTTTGATTGAGGATTAGGGTAAGCAAAGCAATGGGTTTGCTCGAGGCCAACACTCTGGATTGTTTTTATTGGATCTACTGCAGTAACAGGTACAGTAATAAACTGCAAAGAGGATGGCACAGTGGTAAAAGCTAACTGATTGTACTGTGCAATAGGGTCGTGGTATATATCAAAAACTAGGAACCTAAAGCAGCTGCTCAATATTTTGAGCTTTCCAGAAGCAAAGAACATTGTAAATGTTATTTTGATTGATTTTTGACATCTGCTCCATTGCTTCAGTTAAAGGTATACTGCTGTCAATTTTGGCAACTGTTTTGAGGCATCCCCAATCAATTGTGTAGAATGCCATAGACTCCCAAGGTCTTCATTAATTCTATATCTTTCCTGTGAAAAACAAACTTGGTTTACATCTAATAACTGTGGTGTTCTATCCATTTTCTATGGCTGTCACTCAGTATCAAGTGATCTGCTTTGTAGTTAGTGGACAACAGCTCACTTACAAGTTTCCACTTTACAATTTGCGACATTCTCACCAGCATACAGACACGTGCACAGTCTGCAAGGGAGACGTATACAGGAGACTGGATAATTGTTTTCCTTGCTCCAGCAACAGGCACCTCTGCCTAACACTGGCATTTTAGGAGATAAGCTGCAGGACAATCACTTTTGTAACCATATACTACAACTAGATAGGGGAAAATACTCAAGCCAATGACATTAGAATAAAAATGCGCCCCAAACTAAAATAATACATACAGCTCAAAAGCTACATCAGATGATATAATAATATTACAATTACAGCACTGGTAGAAGAAATGGTGACAGTTTTGGCGATATAAGGTACATCAATAGTAGTACACTGTCCTTTCTACACTTACGTTTGAGTCCTGCACTGGTTTTCTGAGGTGGAGAATGTTGAACTACTTTGGTTCCTCCAAATATTACATGCAGCTTTGAATCTGTCTGCAAGTCCAATGTGTGATTTGGGTTAACGTCTTCTATCGGTTCCTGTAACAAGCAAAGCAGTGAAGATCTTAATTTCCCAATCACCCACACTCCCCAATATGAAGACGGATGAATCAACAGGTCACTGTAACAGGTCCTGACTTGGGTTACTGGGTGGGTCAGTTATCTCATAGCAGAGAAGTAAATAGCTTATTGCAAGCAGAGCTTGTTGGGCTTTAGGACATACATAACTACAAATGTTTCCCGATCCAGGACACTCACAGGAATTACTCTTCCCTCCAAACACCTCAATCCAAAAGGGCAAGTACATCAAGTACCACTTGACACAACTGCTAATATAGCAACACAAGTGATCTATCCCACACCACATTCAATATACTACCCACAGCGCACTTCCAATACTGGACAGTTGTCCATCCTGAGCGGCTCTGACAATAGTTAAAGGAGTAACTACCCAACAGAATTTGGGTGGGATGTTCTTCAGAGGGTCTGTGTGGACATGACGGGCCTAATGGCCACTTCCATAATGTAGGGATTCTATGAGAGTTGGTCATAGGCTAACATATAAATTAAATATAGCTTGATTACAATAAGGGCCCATCAAATGCACCCAAATTAAACTAGCAGAATGTATATTAATTACAACTTGTAATTGATAAATGCTTATTCCCATTTACATCAGCACATAAATTTTTTTCTGAGATTGCAAAACATCAGATATTGTTCTCAGACAATATTCTTACTTCTGCCACTTATGCCATACCTTCATCTGTGGGACAGACTCCCCAGTCAGCATTGCTTCATCTACAATGCAGCGACCTCTGAGCAGCAAAACATCACATGGCACCAGATTTTCATGAGGTGATCGACCTAGCCAGAAACAAAGCAGTAGAGCTATGATTCACAACTAGATCACGATCTACAGCACATTCCCAAAACATAATTTTTTTGAAAAACTGACTTTTATACAATGCCTTTCACAACTTGAAATACCAAGTTCGCAGTTATCAAATTACTTTAACAACTGTAGTCATGCTTAGAATATTGGAAACATGACAGCCAATTTACATAGAGCATGGCACAGTCCCAAAAATGATATGCCACATTGATCAGATGGTTGGTGTTGGTTGATGAATAAATATTAGCCAGGACACTGGAGCAAAGCTCCTTGGGTTGGTGCTTCCTTGGGGGATAAATATTAGTCAGGAGACTGGTGTAAAGTTTCTTGCTTTTTTTTCTTTTTATTCATTTTGATTTGGAGCTGTGAACTGTGAATTAAGAGCTGAAGGTGACCTTTGGACTGTGAGTAGCAGCTTGTATTTTGTTTCTAAAAGGGCGAATAAATTAACTTATTTGTTTATGAGGCTAGGCCTGGAATTTAACTGTAGGTGGATTCTTGTTCAAAGAATGTTCTATAGGCATTTCACAATGGTAACAGGGGCCTCATAGGGAGACCAGCCTAACAAAGAGAAACCAAAGCTTGAACTGGTTTTTGAAATATGTTTAAGTCAGGATTTTGGCTCTCATAGATACAGGATGGAGGTTTGACCGCTCCCTGGTTGTCTCCTCATTATCAACTTATTGAAAGTTCAGAGAATAGAATCTGTTGGAAGAATTTAATGAATATTTCTCAGAGTCTACTGGAAGCTATCTGCATGCACTGGTATCACCAGAAACCAAACAAGATACAATCCCATCTGCCTGTGAGATTACGGATCATGGAAACAACAATAGTGAACTGGCCAGTTACATGTCATTTATTTTTGTTTTGATTTATCCCTTAACTATGTCTGTATGTCTACCTTTGTGATAATAAGGGACTAAAATCAAAGAAGATTAGGTTTAAATTACAGACATTAATTAGTTTACCTTTGCTCTGCTAAAGTTACTGCATTATCAATAAATTGTTAAATCTTTTATTTAAACTATAGAACATGGTGTCTGGTACCAGTTATTCAAAAAGTCTGTTGAGGAACTACTGGGGCCAATTTTGAGGGTCAGTGTATATTTTAATTTTACGGTGTTGCAAATACAGGGATTGGGAGACTGATTTGATTTGGTTGTCTGTCTCTGTGTCATAACCATATAGCTATCTAAAGCTGTCTACATGCCCTTGAATTTAGAGAAAAGCACTGCCAATCAAGGAAATCATACAACAGTTACACCACTTAAACCCAAAGTTTGAGATTCAATTTTTCTGCATGACATAGAAAAATGAGAGGGGTTACAATATCATATTAACACTTGAAGAAAAAGGTTGGGTACTCTTGATAAGCCACTCAAGTTTAGGTTGTCATGGCCATTGGTTGCTATGCCTTCAGGTGCCCTGGTTTCATGCTCAGTAATTGCTTCCATCAAGCACTCTGCCTTGCCATGCCTCATTTGAGCGCCTTCCTGGAAGTCACCGCTATGACCATGCTTAAAGTATCTCCTTAAATTATCTCTTGGAGCTTGGCATCATTTTAATCCATTAGCATCCTTGAAGTGCTTTGGTTTCTAAAATCACTGTACGCAGTTACTACCTTGGTACATAAAGTAGTTGTTCACACACTATGACAACAAGCAAAAATCCAGCACATCTTTTCATCATTTAGCGAACTGTAGGCGAAAGTAAATCTGAAACTGCAAAGTGAGTTCTTTAACACGTGGTCAGTTTCAATTCCACAGGTATAGCACATAACTGATTAATCACAAATTTAATGGCTTTGGTGGTGGTGCTGGTTGGCAGGACAGGAAGGTACAGGGTCAGTGGAGTAATCCTCAGAATCTTCATCACTGGAGTGACTCGGAAGGCATGTATCCATACAAACTGGCAGTCAGTTTCACAACGTAAATAGTGCAGAAAAGAGGAAATAAATGAAACCCCTGTTTAAAATAAGACTTAGTTAAAAGGGAAATGGAAGTCCCCTGGATCTGCCACCTCCTTTGATGACATAAATAAATACCTATTGAAACAATGTCACCAGGAATGAGCTCGTCACTTGAGATTTGCCTCCACTTCCTGTTCCTGTAGACCTAGAAAAATCCAGGAGCAAAGTCAAACTTATTTAGTGGAAAACATATCACCTTGTATGATATACATACAAACCCGACTGGGCACACTTGTATTAAACTACTGTCGTGTAACATCCTTCATAAACAAGCCATGACATCTCTGCCAGAGTCTCCTTTATATTGACTAAATATAAAAACTTACCTATTTGCAACCCAACTATTTTTGTTATATTTGGTGGTGTTGATGCTGATATTCTGTGGTATTGATACTGGGATTTTTCAAGGCGTTGACAGATGCTATTTTTAATGTTCGGTGCTACTATTGTTATCTAACCTGCACCACACTTTGATCCCCATGCAACTGCTCTTGATAACTAAAGCTATGTCAATCATACATGGAAACTAATATAGCTAGTCGGTGGCATACGCTATCCTGTAATGAAAATAAATTATGCCTCCTTGTTAATGACCCTTTAACTGAGGGGTAGATCTGCTTTCTATCCACCCTTCCTTGCTGCTCAATCTTGTACATACCTCAACCTTCTCAGCTCTAAAGAAAACAACCTAAGGTATCCCAGACAACATCCTGGTCAAACTTCTGAGCCCCTTCTGGTGCAATCACACCCTTCACATCAGGCAGTGAGCAGAACTGC
Organism: Rhincodon typus; assembly: GCF_021869965.1. Lineage (NCBI taxonomy): Eukaryota > Metazoa > Chordata > Chondrichthyes > Orectolobiformes > Rhincodontidae > Rhincodon > Rhincodon typus. The sequence continues at coordinate 18,122,097 of NC_063369.1, forward strand.
ACACAGTATTCCATCTGTGTCCTAACCACAGCTTTGGACACCTCCAACATAACCTCCCTGCTCTTATAACTTTTGCCACAACTAATAAAGGCAAATGTCTCTTATGGCTTCTTAACTATCCTATTAACCTGTTCTGCTGCCTTCAAGGATTCGCAGACAAGCACTCCAAGATCCCTCAGTTCCTCTGAGCTTCCAATATCATGCTATTCATGGAGTACTCCATTGTCTTGTTACATTTTCCAAACTGCATCTCCTCACACTTATCAGGGTTAAATTCCATATACCACAATCTGCCCATCTCATCAAAATGTTTATATCCTCCTGTAACTGACGACCTTCCTCCTCACTGTCAATCAACCCAGGCAATTTCCATGTCATCCACAAGCTTACTTACTTACTTTCTTCTGCATCACTTGTATATAACACAAACTTTATGGGACCCAGCACTGATCTCCGTGGCATAACACTGCACACTGGCCTCCAGTCACCCAAGCAGCTTTCTACCATCTTCTGTCAGCTTTCACTAAACCAATTTTGGATCTAACTCGACAAGTTACCTTTGCTCCCATGTGCTTTTACTTTCAGTTCCCCATGTAGGACCTTATCAAAGGCTTTGCTGAAATCCGTATGAACTATATCAACTGTACTTTCATCATCTACACACCTGCTTCCCTCCTTGAAAAGTTCAATCAGATTTGCTAGGCATGACCTCCTCTGAGAAGGCCATGTTGACTACCCCTGATCGAACCTGGTCTCTTTGAGGGAAAATTAATTTTCTCCTTCAGAATTATGTCCAGTAGGTTCCCTACCACTGATGTGAGATTCACTCGTCTATAGTTTCCTGGTCTATCTCCACCACGCTTCTTGCAATGTGGAGCCACATTAGCTGCCTTCCAGTCCTCTGGCACCTTCCTTGTGGCCAGGGAGCAATGAAAAATTTGGGTCAGAGCCCCTTTTATTTCTTCATTTCCCACAGCAGCATGGTTTACAACTCATCCAGGCCTGGGGATATGTCCACTTTTAATCCTGCCAAATCCTCCAAATAGCTCCTCACTCCCAATGTCAATCTGCTCAAGAGGCTTAACAGTGCCTCTTCCCAAATTCTGAACATACATGCTCCTTTGCCCAAGTGAAGATGGATATGACGTACTCATTTAACACCCTACCAATGTCCTCTGGCTTCACGCACACATTGCCTTTTAGTCTCTAATAGGTCCTCCTCTTTCCCTGATTATCCTCTTCCCCTGGATAGAGAATACCTTGAAGTTCTCCCTAATCTTGCCCATCAGTGCTTTCATACTGCCTCTTTGTTCTCCTAATCACTTTCTTGAGATCGTTCCGGAACTTTCTACACTCCATTGATTTGCTCCCTTTGTACCCTATTAAAAGCCTCTCTCCTTTCCTTCATATCGAGTCCTAAATACTCTTAGACACACAGGGTTCTCTGGGCTTGTTGCTCCTACATTTCACACAATGGAACATCTGTACTTTCCCAATTCCTTTTTGAATTCTGTTCTGCTGTAAATTTACCTACATGTAGCTGTTCCCAGTCTATTTTGCCCAGGTTCTGCCTTATTTTGATAAAAATCTGCCTTCTTCCAAGGCAAAACCATTTTTTTTTTTTTTTTAAAAAACAGACCACCTTTTCCCTTTTCTACAAGGGAATTAAAATATTTGGTGTTATGGCTACCTTGAACACCTGGCCAGCCTTGTTCCCCAGAACTAGGTCCAGCACTGCACCATCCCTTGTTTGACCTTCGACGTATTGATGTAAAAAGGTCTCCTGAATACAGTTCAAGAAATCTGCCCCCTTTGAACCCTTTACACTATGGCTAATTAATTTTGGGGAAGTTGAATAAATGGATTGGGGAAGTGGAAAGTCCCTAATTACCCTATTATTGTTTTTACACACATCCACATTTCTGCACCTCTGTCGCTCACTGTTCGGGGGCCTATAATACATTGCTAACACTGCGACAGCCTCCTCTTTATTCCTAAATTCTACCCACAAGCCTTATTTGAAGACCCTTTCAAGAAATCATCCCTCTTTACCACACTGACTCCTTAATTATTAATGTGACACCATCTCCTCTTTCACATTTTCCTGGACATTCACAGCATGACTCCTCCACAGTGAAAGAGAAAATCTTCTCTCTTTCTCCTTATCTGTCTGAGCTGTATAATTAAGAGTTTGATTCTTAACATGGCAATTATACTCACGCTGGACTGGATGGTTGTTCAGATTGTTTGATGCCTATTGGGCATGAGCTCACATACATGCGCGTTCCCTATTTGGTACTAATCAGGAGCAGAAAAGCGGCAGAATTGTTACTATAACATAACTGTTACAGTGGCAAGCAGTTTTAGATTAGAACGGAGACAAATCTGTACCCAACACATCTTGTGCCTGCCCAGGGAAGGTTTGATGGTAACTTGGGGTTTACAAAATGGAAACACGTACTATCCAGAGTAAACTGGTGACAAATTAGAGCAGCACTAGGGTAGGAACTGTGCTGCAACTGTCCAAGACTCTTTATCCATACAGGCAAAAGATTTCCTACTCCTGGCTGTTTTCCTGACCTTGTACAACTCAATTGGATACCCGCCAAATTTTAACTTTATAAATGCTTACCTGGATCATGTAGGGTTTGTTGCCCATTTTCCGAATCTCAGACATGTTCCTCATTTGCTGCTGCACCAGGGAGGCCTCAAAGGCTACCAGCATGAAAAGGGTAAACACACTGTAGTACCAATACTCGTCCAAGCACCAGAGACCCACACAGAACACCTGCAGAAACAGAAGGGTACAGAGAAATAATAATTGCAGCAAACCCAAGAATTAATATTTGTACTGGTGGGTTAAAGCAAAATCAAAGTGTTGCGAATTGTGGAGACAGGTACTGAGCTACAGTTAATTTTGACAGTGGGAAGGATATCAAATTCAGCCCCTAACACTGATCCACAACATAGCAAGAAATCTCCACAAGATAATTTTGGTTTTATAAAATCAGATGAGGGGAGGCGATGGCCTAGTGGTATTATCGCTGGACTGTTATTCCAGAGACCCAGATAATGTTCTGGGGACCTGGGTTTGAATCCTGCCATGGCTGACGGTGGAATTTGAATTCAATAAATGTCTGGAACTAAGAATCTCATGACGACCATGAATCCCTTGTCAACAAAGAAAATTACGGCACAGGAACAGGCCCTTCAGCCATCCAAGCCTGCACCGACATGCTGCCCATCACAACTAAAACCCCCGACTCTTCAGAGGACCGTATCCCTCTATTCCCATCTTATTCATAATATTGTCAAGATGCCCTTTAAAAGTCACTACAGTATCTGCTTCCACTACCTCCCTAGGCAGTGAGTTCCAGGCACCCACCACCCACTGCGTAAAAAACTTGCCTCGTACATCACCTTTAAACCTTGTCCCTCGCACCTTAAACCCATGGCCCCTGGAAAAAACCTTCTGACTGTCCACTTTGTCCATGCCCTTCATAATCTTGTAGACCTCTATCAGGTCGCCCCAGCGAGAACGACCCAAATTTCTCCAATCTCTCCTAATACCCACCATACCAGGCAACATCCTGGTAAATCTTTTCTGTACCCTCTCCAAAGCCACCACATCCTTCTGGTAGTGTGGGGACCAGAATTGAACACAATATTCCAAATGCGGCCTAACTAAGGTTCTATAAAGCTGCAACATTATCTGCCAATTTTTAAATTCAATGCCCCGGCCGATGAAGACAAGCATGCCATATGCCTTGTTGACTACCTTTTCCACCTGCGTTGCCACTTTCAGTGACCTGTGTGCCCGTACACCCAGATCCCTCTGCCCATCAGTACTCTTAAGGGTTCTGCCATTTACTGTATATTTTCCATCTGGATTGACCTTCCAAAACGCATCACCTCACATTTCTCCGGATTAAACTCCATCTGCCATCTCTCCGCCATAGACACCAACTGATCTATATCCTGCTGTATCCTTTGACAGTCCTCATCGCTATCCGCAATTCCAACAACCTTTGAGTCATCAGCAAACTTACTAATCAGACCAGTTACATTCTCCTCCAAATCATTTATATATAATACAAACAGCAAAGGTCCCAACACTGTTCCCTGAGGAATGCCACTAGTCGCAGCCCTCCATTCAGAAACGAACCCTTCCACTGCTACCCTCTGTCTTCTATGACTGAACCAGTTTTTTTATCCATCTTACAAGCTCACCTCTGACCCCGTGTGACTTTACCTTCTGTATCAGCCTGCCATGAGGAACCTTGTCAAAGGCCTTACTAAAGTCCATGGAGACAACATCCACTGCCCTACCCTCATCGATCATCCTTGTCACTTCCTCAAAAAACTCAACCAAGTTAGTGAGACACGACCGCCCTTTCAAAAACCATGTTGCCCATTGATTTCCAGGTGGGAGTAAATCCTATCTTGAAGAATCCTCTCCAATAATTTCCCTACCACTGATGTAAGGCTCACCGGCCTGGAATTAGCTGGATTATCCCTGCGACCCTTCTTAAACAAAGGAACAACATTGGCTATTTGCCAATTCTCTGGGACCACCCCTGCAGCTAAAGATTCCCCTCAAGGCCCCAGCAATTTCCTCCCTTGCCTCTCTCAGTATTCTGGGGTATATCCCATCAGGCCCTGGGGACTTGTCTACCTTAGCGTTTTTCAAGACCCCCAATATCTCCTCCCTTTTATCTCAACATGACCCAAACTATCTACACACCCTTCCCTAGACTCATCATCCACCAAGTCCTTCTCTATGGTGAATACTGACGCAATTGTCCATTGTCAGGAAAAACCCATCTGGTTCACTAATGTCCTTCAGGGAAGGAAACTGCCATCCTTACTTGGTCTGGCCTACACGTGACTCCAGATCCACAGCAACACTGGTTGACTCTGAACTGCCCACTGGGCAATTAGGGATGGGCAACAAATGCTGCCTAGCCAGCGATGCCCTCATCCCATGAATGAATAAAGGAGAATAGGCCCTTTGGCCCATTAAGTCTGTACCACCAAAAACCTATTACTATCTACACTAGTCCCACTTTCCTGCACTAGGCTTAATATTTATTTTAATTGAGAACTTTCTTAATTCTTTTACCCGAAGCAACAATTGTAATTGCAGGTAAGTGGTTGAGTAGAAATCAGGCTTTATGTGCCTTTAAGGCACAATTATCAAAATGGTGTATACATACTTATTTCACAAACAACATTCCGATTTATCTGAACAAGAGAGAAACTACTGCCAGCAGTGGGGAGGATTATTGGATTCCTCCCAAGAACTTGGACAGGCCATCTCTCTTTTGGCTTTCTGCTCAATGTGATGGACTCCAACTTAGTTCAGAGGGGCAGGTACTGTCAGATCTGGAATCAATCGCACAGATTGAAGTGACTTTTTGTAGGGAGAGAAGCACCTCCTGATATAAAACCCTTTTATCTGCTTCCAGCTTTCACTCAGGACTGAGGATATATCTTTCGCTGTGGATGGCTTCAACTGGGACATTTCTCTTTCATACATGTATTCCCCAAACAGAATGTCAGCACTGTCTGCGCACTTCAAATACCCAGTTTCTTTCACTTATAATTAACACACATTATAACCAAATGCTGACTGACTGATTTACACTAATAACTATTGGTAAATTAGTGACAAGTGATGCACATTTATCATTTCTATCAAGAAAAGCTAACTGCCTCTAGAATATCCCCTATTTCATCATTCATCTGTCAGCAAGATGCAACTTGGAGGTGGAATTAATGCCATCACAGACAATTACAATCAATGGCAGGAGATTGGGAACTAAGTTGAAACATTTGAGAGGAAAAACAAGGTGCACAGAGGACAAAGACAACTACAGTAAAGAGTAAACAAAACAAAGTTGCTGGAAAAGCTCAGCAGATCTGGCAGTATCTGTGAAGGAGAAAACAGAGTTAACATTTCGGGTCCGATGACCCTTCCTCAGAACTGATGGTGGCTGGGAAAACGTCAATTCATATGCAGAAAATAGGGAGGTGGGTGGGGTAGGGAGTAAACGATAGGATAGAGCCCAAAGAGAGAGAAAGACAGTTGGACAGACAAAGGAGTTGCTAACGAAGAGGTTCGGAGGGTGAATAGTTGTTAATGGGGACTGTAAGTGACTAACAACAGGAGGTGTGTAACAAGCTATGTGGTAACCAGGCCTCGTGTGTGGGGTGGGGGCTGGGACGTGGGAGAGTTTAGGCCTTAAAATTATTGAACTCAATATGGAGTCCGGAAAGCTGTAGTGTCCCCAAGCGGAAAATGAGGTGTTGTTCCTCCAGCTTGCGTTGGGCTTCACTGGAACACTGCAGCAAGCCAGAGACAGAGATGTTGGCCAGAGGGCAGGGTGGTGCATTGAAGTGGCCGGCAACAGGTAGTTCAGGGTCTTTTTTGCGAGCAGAACGTAGATGTTCTGCGAAGCGGTCGCCAAGTCTATGCTTCATTTCCCCAATGTAGAGGAGACCACATTGTCAGCAGCGAATACAGCAGACTAGATTCTGGGAAATGCAGGTGAAGTGTTGCTTCACCTGGAAGGTATGTTTGGGCCCTTGGATACTGGGGAGGAAGGAGGTAAATGGGCAGGTAGGTGTTACACCTTCGCCGGTTACAGGGGAAGGATCCGTAGGGCTGTGGGGAGGTGTCGGGGGTGAAGGAAGTGTGGACCAGGGTGTGCCGGAGGGATCGGTCCCTGCGGAAGGCGGACAAGGGAGGGGAGGGGAATAGGTGTCCTGTGGTGGCATCTTGCTGGAAGTGGTGGAAATGGCATCTGATGATCTTCTGAACATGGATGCTGGTGGGATAGTAGGTGAGGATAAGGGGAACCCTATTGCTGTTACGGGTGGGAAGAAAAGGGGCGAGGGCGGAAGTGCGGGAGATGGGTCAGACCTGGTTGAGGGCCCTGTCGACAACAGAGCTGGGGAATCCTTGGTTGAGGAAGAAGGTGGACATTTCGGAGGCTCCCTTGTCAAAGTTGGCCTCATCTGAACATATGCGACAGAGACAGAGGAACTGAGAGAATGGGATGGAATGGATCCTCATCTGACACCATTTCCATCACCTCCAGCAAGATGCCACCACCAGATATTGGCCAGCCCATTAAGGGCAATGCAAACCATTAAAAGTGAGGGAGAGGTGGGGAGACTGGGAAGGAATCAAATTAAAATTGAGCAATGTATCCCCCACGATGCCAACTTCTCCCTTAAGGCATCGAGAGTGCAGATGGGTCTGTTTCTCTCCCTTCCTTGTTAGTATATTGGGAAGTGCTCTAACACAACCAAACAGCTTTCCCACCACCAAATCACCGTGACATTTTTTGTTTTGCTTTTAACCCTTAAATCACTGTGCAATTAGAAGCATACATGCAAAGCCCATTATGGGAAAAGGGTCTGCTTTATGGATATTTTGTAATCAACCTGTTCAGAGATGGTATTACACAGTTCTGAAGCAGGTGGGACTTGAACCCAGACATCCTGGCTCAGAGGTAGCGACACTACCACTGTGCCACAAATCTCCTAGGGATCTGCTTTATGTATTTTTTTTTAAATCAACCCTTTCAGACATGTTTGACACACTTCTGGAATAGGTAGGACTTGAAACTGCATCTTCTGACCCAGAGGTAGGGGCACTACCATTGTACCACAAGAGCTGCTGGCTAAGGTTCTGCTTTACTTTTTTCAATTTAAATGCCATCTTTATTAAACAATTTGGAGGGTTAGCGTTGATATAAAGATACATTTAGTCACATCCAAATGCAAGTATATTGTTTGCTTAAACTGGAAATCCCTCTTGAATTATGTTCATGCAAATACTGCACCTTTATAGCACAAGGTCAAATACTGCATTTGTAACAATTCTGTTAACACACATTCCTTTGCATTAAGAGTGGCATATTCCCATAGAAAGCTACAGCAATGCAATTTTCTGAAGTATCGGAACCTAATGTCTTAAATACGATAAATATTTGAAGACAAAGCTGCATGCTCATTAGATGTACCCATCGTGGAAAGTTAACTGGAGTACCATAGGTGTGGCTGTTAGCCTGAAATTCCTGCATTAGTTCCCCCAAGTGCTACAGAATATTTATTTGCATTTTGTTTCTGTTGCATTATTTCAACATCCCTCCGCTTTCTGGCTGCAGCAGCTTAACCATCGCTCTTTTATCCCCTCTTTACTTTGCTCAGTTGGCTTTCTGGAATTTTTCTGACCAGCAAGTTCTCATGGGTCATCCTGTCTTCTCCACCACAGCCAAGTCTGCTCCCGCCTGAAAACTGCTGCCAGCACAACAGTCTGCTTTCTAAAGGACTCGGGTGAGGAGATCCCACTGGACAGGCCATTCCCTGTTCCCAAGGAAAATCATACTCATCGAGTTCCATAGGGAAATGAATCAGTGATTTGCTTAAAGGGATTGTCACAGTTCCCAAATTTTCTTTTTTTTTTTTTAAAAATGAACACAAACGGTAAAATAGTCAAAAGGAACCAACTGGTATCAGAAAGGAGAATTTCTGGAGACCAAGGGCACAGCTAAGGCACTAAATAAAAAATTTTATTCTATTTTCAATAGAGATGAGGATGCTGCCAATGTAGGAATAAAGGAGGAGGAAGTAGCAACACTGGATCGGACTAAAATAGATGGAGCTGCTTAAACTATAAGCTGTACTTATGAATGACTTTAGTTATCTAGAGCAATTCCTCAGAGTAGAGCAAATCAAGAGGAGATGTGACTGTGTTCAAATTAAGTACAGAAAAACTGTTGCCACGCACAGATGCACTGGTAACCAGAGGACCGCAGATTTAAGGTGATTGACAAAAGATTCAGATTCGATATGAAAAAACCTTTCATTTGTAGCGTGACTGGAATGGGCTGTTTGAAAGGGTAATGGAAGCCAACTCAAGTATTCAAAAGAGAAGTGGATGAATACTATAAGGGAAAAATTCAAGTGACAGCTCTGCCAAACAGCCAATGCAGAGATGAAGAACTGAACATCTTTCAGCTCTATCACTGCATTACACACACAAAGAGATATCGCAAAATGAGCCCTTAGGGAATTAATATGGTGATATGGCAAGTTAACAGCAAGACGAGAACTAGGAACATCTTAATATATTAAGTTCATGATCTTTCCTTTAAAGAATTTGCTTCTATGCCGAATCTCTCTGTTTCGTGATTTTTGTTGAGTGGTTTGGCCATTACCTGACTGATTAAATCTCTAAATGCAACGATCCTTGGAGATGAGTTTTAAGAATGATACCCTACTAAAGGAATTCACCCAGATATTTCTTGTAATATTTCAAATCATCGTTGTAATGAAAAAGTAGAAAATATAACTCCCTATTTCTATAACCACAAAAATACAATTGTGTCAATGCTATTCAATGCCATCTCAAATCACAGATTTTTAAGAGACAAATTACTGCAATTGCTGGAATCTGTACTGAAATCAACAAATGCTGGAGATCACAATGGGTCAGATGGCATCCATGGAGAGAGAGCAAGCTAATGTTTCAAGTCTGGATGACTCTTCCTCAAAGCTGAAGGGAAGTGTGGAGGGGGCAGCATTTATGCTATAGTTGGGGGAGGGTGGTGTGGGGGTGCTGGGGTGTAGAGTGCAAGTGGAGAAAAGACGTTGATAGTTCAGGCTGAGTGAAACAGGATGCGAGAATGACAGAATGGTGTGTCTTAGTGCCAGATCTGAACGAGCCGACAGTCCCACTGGGGTGGAGGGAGGGGAGAGAGGACATGATAACAGAGAATGCAACAAGTAAAGCTAAAAGAAGGGAAGAAATGGAAGTTGGTTCACAATTTAAAGGTGTTGAACTCAATATAAAATCCAGAAGGCTGTAAAGTGCCTAGTCTAAAGATGAGATACTGTTCCTCCAGTTTGTTCTGTTTCCGGCTCAAACTTTTAGAAGTTATTTTACCAATTAACCTTCAAAGGCTGCATAGTTTTGTTAGAATCATAATATTTCTCTAAATATTCTGTCTTCCTATGTCTGACCCAGCCAGGGCAGCTTTGAAACACACAAAATTAAACGAAGTTGCAAAATCTCTCCATGGTTTTCGAAGGTCCAGAGCCTTGTAGTTTCTACACAGATAAAACTACAACTCCCTCACCCAGAATTTCCTGACGGGGGTTCTAAAAAACCTATTCCTTTTCCACCTGTCCTCCAAAACTGATTTTCATGGTGCATTAGATAAGTAGCCAACAGTCACAAAGTGAAACCTGTAAATAAATAAGTGGAAACTCACTTTCCACCTCAACCAAAATGACCACCAACAGATTGACTAATGATTTCTCTTATTACTGTCTATGCGATGTTGCTGGTTGCAAAATAGTTGCAATGTAATTGTCACAACATAATATGCCTTACATTTCAAAGTAATTAATTGTACTTGCACCGAAGAAAAGTGATAAACCTGAACCGTTAGCTCTGCTGCTCTCTCCACAGATGCTCTGTGACCTGATTTAATCTAAGATTTTCTGATTCAGATTTTCAGCATCTGCAGTATTTTGCTTTCCCAAGTGTACCTAATATGGTCTGGGACGTTAGAAAGAGGATCAGGCACTTACCTGGAAGACAAAGAAAGGGGCGGTAGCTCTCTCCTTGAAGAGTTGCATGAATTCAGGAACCACCATTTCAGCCCTGACAAATAAACAAATGCTCCTGTTAGAGATAGAAAAACACACTGTATGCGTGAGGATACACAGAATAATTTTAACACTGTGAATGCACATTACTAGTCATCAGTTTTGCAGGAACAATGGCTTGCTTTGGTGATTTTTAAAATAATTCTTTATTACATGTTCTCTTCTAGCCCTTTTAGCAATCTGAAAGTCGATCAGGCTGACAGGGGAACTAACCCAATGGCAATTAGCAGCTTTGAAAATCACAAGATTAGACAAAGTTGGTCTGGCTGGGACAGACACAGGAAAACTGAATATTGAGGGAATCATTGTGAATCTAACAAAACCCACCATGTGCCACTTACCTGATTTCTCAAAGATGCATATAACCTGGCAGTGCAAAAAGCCCTTTGCTAAAATTAGAGGTAAGGAAATGAGGAGAAGTCTTTTGACAATAAAAACAGTTGTGTTAATCTGGAATGCACTACCTGAAAAGGGTTCTAGAATCATACAGTAGTAGAGTTGTACAGCCTGGATTTGCCTTTCCAAAATGTAGCACCTCACATTTATCTAGATTAAACTCCATCTACCATTCCTTGGCCTGCTGGCCCATCTAATCAAGGTCCTGTTATACTCTGAGGTAACCTTCTTCGCTGTCCACTACGCCTTCAATCTTGGTGTCATCTGTAAACTTACCAACCATACTTGCTATATTCACATCCAACTCATTTATGTAAATGACAAAAAGCAGTGGACCCAGCACCAATCCCTGTGGCACACCACTGGTTACAGGCCTCCAGTCCAAAAAGCAATCCTTCACCACCATACTCTGACTCCTACCTGCGAGCCAATTTCACAACCAAATGACTATTCCACATGATCTAAACTTGTTAACCAGTCTACCACGCGGAACCTTGTTGAACGCCTCACTAAAGTCCACCGCTCTGCCTTCGTCAATCCTCATCATCACGTCTTCAAAAATAAACTCAATCAAGTTAGAGATACAATTCCCGATGTGCAAAGCCATGTTGACTACCCCTAATCAGTCCTTGCCTTTCCAAATATACGTAAATCCTGTCCCTCTGAATCCCCTCCAACAAATTGCTGACCACTGTTGTCAGGCTCACTGGTTTATACTAAATAAAAACCCAAAGAACTGCGGATGCTGTAAATCCGTTCTGAGGAAGGGTCACCGGACCCAAAATGTTAACTCTGACTTTTTTCTTCATAGATGCTGCAAGACCTGCTGAGCTTTTCAGCAACTTTGTTTTTGTCACTAGTCTATAGTTCCCTGCTTCTTCCTTATCAACTTTCTTAAATAGTGGCACCACGTTAGCCAACCTCCAGTCTTACGGCACCTCACACATGGCTATCGCTAGCTTCCCACAAATTTCTAGTGGACACCCGATCCGGTCCTGGGGATTAATCCATCTTTATGTGGATTAAGACATCTAGCTCCTCCTCCTCTGTAATATGGACAGCTTTGAGGTGGGTGGAAAATTAATGATGACTTTTGAAAGGGAATTGGAGACGTACTTGAAAGGGAGAAATCTGAAGGGCTTTGATGGAAAGCTCGGGGAAATGGAGCTAATTGGACAGTTCTTTTAAAAGATCTGACACAGGTCCAATTAGATAAATAGCCTCCTTCTGTGGCATTTACAGCCTACATTTTAAGAGCATTCTTTCTGCACCATGACAATATTTTTATTTGACTCAGTATCAAAAAGATAGTTTTTCTCATGGATTCTACATTTTAATGAAGACCATCAATATCTCTGGTCAACTGACTGCCTGCAGTACTCCCTTTCAGCAGTATTGTTCAATATAATGAGCATAAAAGTATTGGTATAGAAAGTAAACTGAAGAATAATACACGCAAGCTATCAAAATCATTGATTTTGTTTTTACAGAAGTGAAGAGACAGTTGATTGACAAGAAGAATGGCACCATCCTTCCTCACAACGAATATCCAACTTGCAGTACATACTTGTTTGAACCATATTTCCTTTCTGCAGTTGCTAGCTCTTTCTCATCCTGGAAGCCTTTGGAACCCTGGTAGAACCGGAGTTGTAAATTCACTGGGAAAGCCACTGGACAGAACTGTTTCTCATTTTCATCAAACCAGTATTTAATCTTCTGAAACTCAAAAGAGATGGTTTTCTGCTGGTGCTCATCCTGCACAGAGAGAGATAAATATGCTTTAAAGCACCAGTACAAGAACATTGCGATTCAGAGCTGTGGCAGAAGGGGCTATTCAGTTTATTGAGAAGGGACTATAAATCACCAACAGGAACATAACTGACATCTAATCTCCCAATCCAATACATCATTATATTGTGAATTCGCGAATGTCCTTCAGTTCAACAACTCTACTTGGTAGGTTACTTAATTTAATAATTTTGAACACGAACCTTAAATTTACTTTTCACAAATTTAAACTTTCTCACACTGAATTTTCTGAATTAATTTTACCTATATAACATCAACAATTTCCGATAATACCTGCTTTCCTGACCGCAAAACTAATGCTTCTCTAAATCTTCCTCAGTGTTTGCACACTTAAGTTTTGTGCAGATCTCTGTTTTCTTCGCAATGAATGAATACCTCTATTCGTGCAACAAATGTGATAGAACATTATTTCAGTGAAGATTGAGGTGCACTGTAAGTTCAGTATAAGCTCTACACTCAAACTTCATCTGTTATTCACTTTAACATTCTGTCTGGAGGTTAAATTGCTCGTCAATACACAAAGTTTGATCAAACAATTGGACTCTGACTGCCTGGGCTCATTAACTGCTGACATTTATGGTTGTATGAGTGATATAGTTCTACCATTGAATAACAATATTGCACTAGTAATTTACAATTTTTTTGTAAATCTAGTGATCCATGATCAAAATATTAATGTGCGTAACTTTAAACTGCAATAAAACCACTTGCAAGAAGCATAGACAACTGTAGTGCCTCACCTGCATTAAAAAAATCTCAGCCACGCTGTTAAAACAAAGGTTTCACTTTAAATGAAATGAAAACCAAAAATGCTGCAAATGCACAGCAGATCTGGCAGTTTCTGAGGAGAGTTTGGATGAAATGTCATGATCTGAAATGTTAACTATGTTTCTTTCTCCAAGGATGCTGCCTGACCTGATGAGCATTGTCACAGTCTTCCATTTTTATTTCAAATTCCTAGCATCCATCATAGTCTGCATTTTAACTGGTTATTAGTGTCAAGATTTATGGCAACTTTAGAGTCAAACATCAATGCACAGAAAATGGACCTTTGTCCCATGCATCCACACCAGTCATAAACAACCATTTAGCTTTGCTAATCCTATTTTCCAGCACTTGGCCCATAAGCTTGCAGGCCTTGGCATTGCAAGTGCACATCTAAACACTTCTTTGTAGGACGCTTGCACACATCTCCCTTTACTGTCCCAGCATCACCCACTTCTGTCCTTTAAATCACTCCTTCGCCAACCTCCTACCTCCTGTAGTCCTTCCACTCCCCGCACCCTTTTTCCCCAGTCTGCATCTGCTTAAACACCATTCATCTCCTAAATCTGACAACCTGAAATTTCAACTTCTTCTCCTCAGATGTCGCCTAACCTGCCGAGCGTTTTCCAGCATTTTCTGGTTTTACTCCTGATTTCCAGCATCAGCAGTATTCTGCTTTTGTAATTTAAATTATGTTGGTTTTCCTGGAAACAGAACCGCTTCAGCCTTGTGTGTGATTGAAGAGCTCCCGCTGGCGAGCGGCTGCTGCGTACCTGGTCATGCAGGAGTGCCACGAGTTCAGGGGAGCCATTGTTTGGCGTAGGAACAACCTTGGCCCAGGTCGCTTTGAAGGGGTTGGACTCCTGCAGGACATGAAAACAAAACAGATTACAGTCCAGACACACTTGAGTTTTCCTGTATGTTTCATACCTTTCAACAAGTTCAGACAATTTTTGGGAAACACCACAAATCCCACAGAAATTTCAAGCATTCAGATTTGCAAACATCATTTAAATAGTGACCTAAAAAAGGTCTCTTTGTTATATGATCCACAACACCCCCAGTTCTTATTAGTTCATACAATCAGGAATTTCTGAGATAAAGGGAGTCTTTAATTATTCACCACCTATTTCTATCAAAAGACCCAGATATGAAGTATAGACAACCACTGGCACTGACCTTTGGGGCTGTTTTTGGGCTTGTTCCTCCTAAGCATGCTACATGCACCACACATCACGTTTCAACTTAGCCATACACTATAATCTCAAAATATTAACTTCTAAAAACAACTTAAACTAATTTCACTTCACCATCTTGCCATCCCAGCACCAGGCTCGATTCCGTTCTTGTCCGAATACCAGCCATTCCGATACCGCAAGGGCAACAGGAGATGGGACATGCAGTGATCACAATAGTTGCACTGGATTCAATGTCTATAATTCACAGTCTCAATGTAAAGATAAATTTGAATAAGGAGAAGTAGGAGTCAGAAAGTATCCTTCCCTTTCCAAAGTCCAATCAGCAGCAGAGCTAATGCACTGTATACACTACACAGAAACTGATTCCAAACAAAATCATGCCACAATCACCACCACTTAGGATACACAGTCCCTGTAGTGTGTGCAGTCATCACTGCACATACCAAAGGACCCGAGAAGCCTTTTAAGATGTAGATAATCCCTATGCAACAGGACTGCTCTATGTTACAGCATTAACTTCCCAAAGATTGAAAAGCTCCCAGCCAGCCTGGCATCCAGTTCACGTTCAGTTTTGGTAAGTAGACACCTTGGTACAGTCTCCATCCATTGAGCAGAGGCATTAACAATAAATTGATTTTCATGCCATATATGGTGGACGATAAAACTCATAAAAGGGTGCAACAATGAACAAAGTCCCGTAGTTGTTAAACGTGCAAAAGTAAAGAATTCCACGAAGTCACTACCCTCAGAGAAGAAACTCCTCCTTATCTCTGACTCAAATTTGCAACCCCCTATTTTGAGATTATGCCCTCTGGTGCCAAACTCCCCCACAGGGGGAAATAACCTTTCCATATCTGCCTTGTCAAGTCTCTTAAGTACCTTGTATGTTTCAATAAGGTTGCCTCATTCTTTTATATTCGAATGACTACAAGTCCAATCTACTTAACCTTTCCTCATAAGACAGTTCTGCCACACCTAGTGAAGCTTCTCTGCTTCCAATTCCATTATATCTTTCCTCAGATTAAGGGCCCAAAACTGCTCACAATATTCCAGCTGTGGTCTGACCAGTGCCTTATACAGTTTTAACAAAATCTCCCTTCATTTGTACACCATTCCCTTTGAAATAAGGCACAGCATTCCGTTTGCCTTCCTCACTGAAATTCACTGCTAACTTTTTATGATCCAGTTAACACTGGTTTTTTCTCCACAAATGCTGCCACACCTGCAGTTTCTCCAGCACTTTGTTTTTTATCTTATGTAAGTGGTCATTCTTAGAATCAAATAGAACATCAAGGGCTAGTGGTATGGTTCATCCTGATGACAACAGAAACATGGAGTCACTACCAGAGAGCTGAGCTTTTGATAACAAAAACCATTAACTTCAGTCACCCTATTAGTCAATTGAAGGAAATTTTCACTCAACTAGCCTAAGCACTGGACAAGAGATAGTAAGAACTGCCGATGCTGGAGTCAAAGATAACACAATGTGGAGCTGGAGGAACACTGCAGGTCAGACAGCATCAGAGGGGCAGAAAAGTTGATGTTTTGGGTCAGGATCCTTCTTCATTTTTCTGAAGAAGGGTCCCAAACCAGAACGTCAACTTTCCTGCTCCTCTGATGCTGCCTGGCCTGCTGCGTGCCTCCAGCTCCACACAGTGTTATCTCTAAACACTGGACAAGCAGTGTTTAGAAGAATGAAAGGCAATCTCATAGAAATTTATAAAATTCTAACAGGATTAGAGGGGAACATTGCCATCATTTGGGGGGGGAGGGGGAGGTGGAGCAATCCAAACCAGAGTGTCACAGTCTAAGAATATGGGGTAAACCAGTAAAGACCAAGATGAGGAGAAGTTTCTTCACCCAGAGAGTGGTGGCCTGTGGAATTCTCTGCCACAGAAAGCAACCGAGACCAAAACATTAAACGTTTTCAAGGAGACAGATAGATATAGCTCCTACGACTAAAGGAGTCAAAGGGTATAGGGAGAAAGCAGGAACAGGGTACTCAGTTGAATGATCAACCATGATCATAATGAGTAGTGAAGCAGGCTAAAAGAGTTGGATGCCTAACCCTGCTCCTACTTTCTATGTTTATCTTTGTCACAGTGTGCCACTTACGGTATGGATATGAGCTGTTTCACTTCAGTGGCAGGTGCAAAGACAGAAGCCTAGTGGGAGGGATTCAAATGTGGGTGTCTGGGAAAAATGGTCACAAAAGTTGGAATATAACAATATACAAAGAATTGAAGACATTGGAAAGTGTGAGTTTCAAAGGCTTCATGACAGCACCGAAATTACATGGGAGCAGTGCACAAATTCACCCTGCAATGTCCCAAAACCATTGATGAAAATTCAACCACTGGGGCAACCAATTAGGGAAAAGATCTTCCCAACCCAGTAAGTAGAATGGACAGAACCTGACCGGAGCTTGCTGCTATATGCCTATCAACAACAAATGTGGGAGAGAACCAGATCACAAATGGATAAGCAAGCAGTTTGGCAAGTAAGTGCTGGCATTGAGGGAGTCACAAGGGGAGCTGGAACCTCCTTTGATCCGGTTGGGATATCGGCCTTTTACCAGGTTAAAGGGACGCAGCTTTTGCTTGTTCCAAGAGAGGAATGAAAATGGCAAAAGGAGTAATAAGGAATAGAAGGAGCCTCGAAGGAGCTCAAGGAGGGAAAAAGAGAAAAGGCATTGGAAAGAGGGAGCTGCAACAGGGATGAGGTTTGTGGCAAGAACCTGCTGCAAGAGATGGCTGTCAATCAAGGAATACCCAGCTAATGGGATCCAGGAAAATATGAAATCATTGTGGTGATGAACTGCTTGCTGATAAACGTGAAATCTCTACCTTAAGGCACGTGGTGCAGAAGCGATGTTACTGGATTAGATGTCCACAACCCTAGGCCCATGTTCTGAGGGCATGGATTCTAATCGCAGCATGACAGATGGTGAAATTTAAATTGAATCAAAAATCATAAAGAAACTAGTCTAATGGTAATCATGACAACTATCACTGATTGCTGTAAAAACCCATCAGGCTCACTAAAACTCTTTAGGGAAGGAAATCTCCTAACCTTACCTGATCTGGCCTACATGTGACTCCAGATTCTCAGCAATGACCCGCTATTTAACTGTTCCCCAGGCAAACAGGGATGGACAATAAATGCTGGCCAGTGAAGCCCATGAAAGAGTTTTAAAAATCTTTATGAGTTACTATTCTCAGGAAAAATGTTGTCAATGCTACTACAATGAAGTGTGTCAAATGTTAAATGGAAATCTAATATTAAGGTGCAATGAATAGGGCTGTAATTGCCTAGTTAAAATGGTCTAACTTGTGCATATTTAATAAAAACCATCAGCTGTGATCTCACCATGCTTAAGGTTTCTGTCAGCTATTTTGAATAAAGGCTTTTGTTGTTCCTACACCAATTTAAATACTGAGGTGTCTAGTAAGTCAAAGCTTTTTATGCATGTGGTGGCTTTAAGTTTAATTGAGGGTTGATAAATCATTGATACATTCTTCGTCAAATTCTGCTTCTGTGCATGCCCAAATACACCATATAGCAACACAAATACACAAAGTATTGTTACCATGTATCTGCCTCACAATATGAATTAGTGAGAGCGAAAAAGAACTGAATACAAAAATATAGCCCACAAATAATGATTTTTTTTAAAGGAGTGGGTGATGACACCTGATTTTAAGAATAGCGAAACAGGACACGAAGACAGAACAGTACTAACATCATCAGCTAAAAGGGGACGCAGGAAAAAAAAGTGGGCAATGGTTAATAGAAACAGGATCGTGAGTGCAGAAGCTGGGTCTCATGGATATGATGAAGTCAGACAAGGCACAGAGGGAATAGGAGAGAAACTAGTAAAAGATGCAAATTCAGGATGGGCATTGTAGGAGGCCCCACAGGAAGTTTGACCCAGTGAATTAGGGGGAAAAATGACAAAGGCAGCTAAATATTAGTGTTCTCAAATTTAGCAACAAAGAATCTAAAAGCTCCCCATACTTATTTGAGGCTAAGATGGAATGGACAGGGGAAGAGAGATTTAAGACAGCTTTGTATTCTAGCATAATCCTGGAACAATTACCACATTTTCACAGAGGAGAGCTAAACCTGATAGTGTTTTATACGGTCCAATGGAATCTGGCAGTGAATGGCTAAACCAGTTGTCCACGATAATCACTGAAGTGAACAAATCACGGGTCACTTCCAATCTTCTCCAACGAAGCGCAAGCGCTTACCCCAAATCTTACTATTTTCCATCCAGGAAATGATCTGTATGCAGATGACACAAAACCTGGAAGAATTGTAAACTGTGAGGAGGACTCTATGATATTCCAGAAGGACACAAGTTGGTGGAGTGGGCAGATAGGTGGCAGATGAGTTTTAATGCAGACAAGGGTAAGGTGATGCACTTTGGTAGGAAAGGCATTGAAAGGCAACATAAAATAGGAAGTACAATTCTGGGGGAGGTGGAGGAGCAGTGGCATATGAGTGTATATGTGAAGATTATTGAAATTAGCGGGACAGGTCAGCAGTAAATAAAGTATACAATATCCTCAGCTTTATTAATAGGGGCATAAAGTACAAGAGGAAAGAGATGATGTTGGACTTGTATATGTCATATTATAGGAAGGGTATGAATACATTTGAAGGTGCAGAGGCAGTTTACAAGATTGGTTTCAGGGATGGGGAACTTCAGTAATGAGGACAGATTGAAGAAGTTGGGACGGTTCTCCTTGGAGAAAAGGCAGCTAACAGGAGATATGATAGAGGTTTTCAAAATGGAATAGTCTAAATAGAGTAGTTAGGGAGAAAATGACCCCCATTGTAAAAGGAAAAACAGGAAGAAGAGGACATAGATTTAACGTGATCTGCAAAAGAGGCAAGGGTGAAATGAGCAAAAACTTTTTGTTTTCCCCAGTGAGTAGTTACAGTACGGAATGTACTGCCTGGAAGTGTGGTGGATGCAGGTTCAATGAAGGCATTCAAAAGTGTATTGGATGCTGCTTTGGATAAAAGTAACATCCAAGAGTGTGGGGTAAAAGCAGAAGATTAGCACTAGGTAATAATGCTTATTTAAGAAGCCAGTGCAGAATATAACGCACGAAGGGCCAAATGGCCTGTTTCAGCACCATAACACTTTTGCGATTCCTGCTGCTACGTTTCTTTTCATGACATCTGGATATTTACATCGTGCTTCTTGCAAAGCACATTCTCTACATCTAAAAATCAATATATACTGTGTCTCCTGCAGTCACTTCATAAAGTGAAATGATAAATTGGTTGAATACATAACACTGAACTCAGACTATTCCTTAATAAAACCAATGGCATTCAGGTGAAAGACTTTTGTTGCCTGATGCAAAAGAACAAGCAATTGGAATGAAATTGCACAAAATCTATTGTAAAGAAAAGACCTTGAGTTATTGAACAGGCGCAACAGGTAAGATATTCTCCATGCACTGGTCTCTAACACTTCTTTCTACAACAGTCACTATCATGAATGAGCAGAAATAACATTTTAATACCTTGATACCTGGTACACCAACACTGTACACAAAAACATCTGTTAGTGTCCACCAATATTGAGTATTAACACAGTGTCCCTGCATCTGAGTACACACAACCATTGTACTCTCAATTGTAATACTACGGACTGGCTGGACTGCCTATTTACATGGTCTCAGTACACCCGAGTCACATACAAAATCCCACTCTAGTACCAGACAGGCTACTCCAGCTCTCTATATTAGGATTGGCTTGATCTCAGTCAGTGGTATCATGAACAATAAAGGAGGTTATCTGGGAATGCAGTGAGATCATGATCAACTGAGCCAGCAGGGAATGGCAGATGGAGTTTAATTTACATAAATACAATGTGTTGCATTTAGGTAAGGCAAACCAGGGCAGGACTTACACAGTCAATGGTAGGGCCCTGGTGAGTGTTATAGAACAAAGAAACCTAGGAGTATGGGTTCACAGCTCCTTGAAAATTGAGTTACAACTAGACAGAGCAGTGAAGGCGGCTGTTGGCATGCTAGCCTTCATCAATCAGAGCAGTGAGTATAGGAGATGAGATGTCGTGCTGCAGTTGTACAAGACATTAGTGAGGCCACAGTTGGAGTACTGCATGCAGTTCTGGTCATACTACTATACAAAGGATATTATTAAACTAGAAAGAGTGCAGAGAAGCATTTACTAGGAAGCTACCTGAGCTGAAAGACTTGAGTTATAGAGAGAGGTTGGATAGGTCGAGACTTTTTTTTCCTGGAGAGAAGCAAACTGAGGGGTGGCCTTATAGAGGTATATAAAATCATCAGAGGCGTAGATAGGGTATTTAGCAGACAACTTTTCCACATGGTAGGGAAGTTTAAAATGAGAGGGTAGAAGTTTAAGGAGAGATTCAGAAGACTCCATTCACACAGAGCGTGCCGCGTGTTTGGAATGGGCTGCCAGAGGTAGTGATGTAAGCAAGTACAATTTCATCATTTAAGAAACATTTACATAGTTACATGGATGGGATGGGCATGCAGGGATATAGACCAAACACAGGCAAATGGGACTAGTTTAAATTGAGAAAACTGGGCAGCATGGGCAAATTAAGCCAAAGGGCCTGTTTACACAGTACACCTCTATTACTGTAACTCCAGTCCCGATCATAACCCTGATCCTATCCACATCCTAGTCTGAGCCAGGTTGACGCCCCAAGGACTGTTCGATCCTGCTTCCCCATCCCAGATTTTCAACCTCTGAGCTGATATGATCCCAGCCCCTGTCCTGATCCAATCTTACTCCCTGTCCCGTAAAGCAACCTAGTCAATATCTTCAATTACCTCTCAGTTCCGGGTCTGGTTACTGTCCCCAATCTCCAGTACCAAACCGCAAATCTGTCAGTGGGGCTGTCCGAAACTGATCCCAATCCCTGATCGAATCCCAATCGCCAACTGGGGCTAGTTCTATCCTGATCCCTCCCATTTCTAATCATGACCCCAGCCTGGGCCGTGCCTCTGGTGTGACCCTGCCTCCGGCCATCAATTCACAGTTCAGTGCTAATACCTGGCCCCTTGTTCTCCAACCTTCCTATGCCCATACCAGACCCCAGTGCCCAGTCCCATGTGTCCATTCCACCACCAGATATCAGTACAGATTGCCATCCCAGACCATGCTGCTCATCTCAGCTTCTGTCCCGCTTGCTAATCCCAGAACCTGATGCCTATCATGGTACAAGAACCCAGTGATCGTCCCATTACCAGATCCAGTAGCAAACCCCTTGCGCGTTCAGATCTGATGTCCATCTCATCAGATCCCCAGTACCAAATCTCTCATATCAGATCACTAATGCCCATCCCAATACCAGATCCCTTGTACCACATCCCGAGTGCCCATCCAGTATCATTGTCAATGCAAATCCCAGTACCAAATCCGGTGCACCAGAACGCTAGTACCCACAGTGCCAAATCCATTGTGCCCATCCCAGTACCAGATGCCCTGCACCAGATCCCTTGCGCCAGATCCCTAGTGCACAATCCAGACTTTGATTCCCCGGCCCGGCCCCGGTGCTATCCTCACGACCTCTCCCCCCCGAACCCATCACGGACCCGGGCACGCGCTCAGCCCCCGGGACGCTCCCTCGCGGGGCCGCGCTCTCACCTTGGTGCACGTCAGCAGGCAGTGGACGTGCACGGACCAGTGTCCGGACAGCACGGTGAGGACGTGCGCGATGCCGAGCGCAGCCAGGGAAACCAGGCCGGCCTCCAGGTATTGGCTGATGCCGTAGTGGCACACCCACAGGTAGAACCAGGCGGCGTACAGCGCCGCGAACGGGCCCAGGGTCCCGTAGAGGGGCAGCGGCCGGCGACGGTACAGCGAGACGCTGTGCACCAGCTCCTCGGAGAAGGCGGCCAGCTTCGCCGGTGGGAGCGGAGGCGGAGGTGGCTCCGGTGCCGGCTCCGTCATGGCCGCAGGCCCGACACGGTGACGCCGCAGAGCAACCGGCATCGCTAGCCACGTGACCCCGGGCCTGGCAACCGCCACTTCCGGTACCCTTCAGCCCTTAGCAACCACCACTTCCGTCCATTGAATGCAATGGTATAGACTCCTGTCCTGTCTTTTGACCAGGTCTAAACAGCTCCCCCAGACATTATGAACGGACATTCTATCTCCACCTGTTTTATTGAGTTAACCGCTTGCCCTAGCGCCATAGTAAAGCAATTTTTTTGACTCGCTGGAAGTGGACATCTACCACCCGCCCACTCTCCGCATTGTCATTGGTCCCTTATTGCCGTATCAGAAGGCGGAATGGGGTGATGGGCAGTCACATTGTTCATTCAGGTGGCGGACCGGCGTTGGGGGGGGCGGTCCCTCAGTGGTCACGCCTGCTCCCCATGTGACCTGGTTGTATGGCCCCCCCAAGCTCCCGGAACCATGTGAGTGAAGGCCAAAGGCTGGGAGGGAGAGAGGGACGGAGACAGACAGACAGACAGGGACAGGGACATGTTAGCTCTTCCTGGGGAGAGAGGGAAACTCTAGGAGTACGGTGAGAGAGAGGAGAACATGGTGGGGTAGCTTTGAGTATACGTCCGTTCACTTGCTAACAACGTTCTAACACAGTCTGAGCCGTTCCTTACTTCTTCTCCTCATGGGACATCTTGCTTTGTCTTCCAACACATCCTTTAGATTGCTGCAGGACACTAAACAGGAGGGATGTGAGGGAGAAATGAAAGCTTTGTCGTACGACTGTCCTCAGATGGTATAACAAAACTGCATACTCCCAACCTTCATGTACACCTTACCCATTCTCCATATAAAGGAAAAGGATTGGTCCATTGAGCCTGTTCCGCCATTCAACTAGATCATGCTGATCACACCATTTTCCTGCATTATCCCCATATCCTTAATATCCGGAAATCCGTTTGTTCTCAGTCCTGAACATATTCAGTGCTTAAGCTCATGAAGCCCTCTGGGTAGAGAATTTCAAAGATTCTCCACCCTCTGAGTGAAAGATCTTACCCTGTCCTCGCCTCTGCGCACACCCACCTTCAGATCACTCTCTGTAGCTGGTACCATCCACTGGTGCTGGAGAACCTCTGCAGAAGGTGGCAATGCTAGTAGGAAACGGAATGGTGAGGCAACAATTAGGGCTCCTGCCTTATTGGAAATTTAAAAAAATACTTTGAAGGCTTGGATAACTGACTGGAATGTGTGAGGAATTGTGGCTTCCAGTGGTAAAGGCTTTGCAGGATCTGATAACTTTGGTGCTGCCAGTCTCCAGGCTGATGCTGCTGCTATCTTTCCAGCAGGCACAGTGTTAGAGGGTTATGGCAGGCTGGACGAGATAGCTCAATGTCGCCAAGCTGGGATCCTAGCAGCTGGAGTACAGAGCCATCAGGCTGCCATCATACTCCCACACCCCAGCTCTCTCACCTCAGGTTTACTGGGACTCAGCCAGGCTCTCAGATAAAAGAAAGGTAGATGATGACGACTTAAACTCTTTCTCGGCTACATCCTTCTTTTAGTTGGGAATTGTTTGCTGTAAAACAATGACAATAGCTTTAGTGCTTCCCTAATAAGCTGATTTCCACCAACTCCAGGTGACAATGGATGCCGCTGCACCCAGAAATCTGATAACAATTTGAAGTGGATGTTTGAACAAGCTCGACTGAAGGAAACCTGTCGCTGTAACTCGACAGAGCCAGTAGTTTGAATTGCAGTTGGGCAATGGGATTGATAGTCATTAAGGGAGATTTTAGAGCTCGAGTGTTATTGGTCCTAGCTGATACGTGCCAGGAATGTGTTCTTTGAGTTAATTGGATGTACTGTACTGTGGGGTGGAACTCTTAACTGAAATTCTGTGACAGTTTAAGCTGCATCCCGTTGCAACACTTTGATTATGAATAAATAATGTTTCAGGTCCTTGTTAAGATACTAAAATTTTAAGTCATCTGTTCAGATCAGTTATTCTTTTCCTTTGAAAATAATCGTATTTTTGTTAATACAGACTCTCAGTCTCCAATGGTATTTGAAAAGATTTCTTCATGTAAATGTACCCTATTTTCTCTTCCTCTCCCTTGTGCGTGTCTGATGTATTTTGTTTTACTGGCAGGCAAGCAGCATTTGAGATTACTACGCGCTACTGTTCAAAGGAAATGGAGGCGTATGGGCAATGTGTGGCTTCTAACCCGTCCACTTGGCAGATGGACTGTCACCAGCTAAAAACCAGGGTCGCACAATGCACATCATCACAGTGAGTTTGTTGGGGAGCGGGACCATTACCTGAACACTGCTGAATTGAGAATATGGGATGCAGCCAAGTGCTCCATGGGTACCACACTCACCTCTGAGTCAGAAGGCTGTTGAGTCAAGTCTCACTGCAGAGGCTAGGGCACGATATTTAAGCTAATTGCTCAAATGTACTGTTGAAGTGCTGGATTATCAGAGGTGCTTTTCTATTAGGTAACACATTAAATTCAAGTCCTCCTTCGCCGTCAGATAGAAAAGCTGTCTCTTCTGCAATTCATACCTTACGACAGTGGCTTCACTTCAGAACAGCTGTTTTGGAACACCCTATGATCATGAAAGGCACATTGTACATACAAGTCTTTTTGTCTAATCAGATCAAAACCTTAGCATAATTTATGTTTCTTCTCTAAGTATCTAAGTTTTCCAAATAAAAACCGAAAGAACTGTGAATGCTGTAAATCAGTAACAAAAACAGGAGTTGCTGGAAAAGCTCAGCAGGTATGGCAGCATCTGTGAAGAAAAAAATCAGAGTTAATGTGTCGTGTTTGGTGACCCTTCCTCAGAAATGGGTTCTGAGGAGGGGTTACCGGACCCGAAACGTTAACTCTCATTTTTTTCTTCTCGAATGCTGCCAGACCTGCTGAGCTTTTCCATCTAAATTTTTCAGCTCCTTGTTCTACACCTTTCAACTATTCCCACTGGTTAGCTTCCAAATGCCTGTCACATCCTTTCAGAATTTTAGAATACCAGTTTTTCATCTGGCTAACTGTATTGTTCGAAGAAAATAAAAACCACTGATCATTGCCTTTGGTAAAATTGAGAGTTTCATTTGATTCTTTTACAGCCTTATCAACCCAAGGTACTGCCTGGAAAATCAAATATACACCTCTTCCCCCAAAATTCTTCTGCTGTCTCAGCCTACTTCCAATTTACAATATAATTAGTGCTGCTACTACTAAACAAATTGCATCATGTCAGACTTACTGATATTGAGTTCCATTTGCCATTTTTGTTTTGCAAGTAAGAGTGGGAAAGGAGGGCTTGAACTTGATATGTTATCCAACAACCAAGCACCTCTGACAATACAGCACTCTGTCAGTATATTGCAACAGTCATATCGTGCCATTTTTTAGCTTGTTCTACCTCAGCTTATCAGCATCCTTTGCTCTTTGATCTTCCCTCGAATTGACAGACTTAATTTGGTAAGTTCTGCAAATGTCACCAACACTCCTGCTTATCCTGTAAGCAAATCTTAGAGGTGTCCATATACAGACATGGCCACAGCACCGAACCCTGCAGGATGGCCCCTACCTCCCTTTAAATCCATATGCCTTTGCCTTCTCTCATAATCTATGGTAACTTCTCTGCATCAATTGTATCAGCATTACAGACTAACATCTATGTATCTGCCAACTTTTTTTTCTCAATGCAACGTGATTAACAGGGTGATGATAATCAGATAATTTCTGTTCTGTTCTGAGGAAGAGTCACCGGACCCGAAACGTTAACTCTGTTTTCTCCTTCATAGATGCTGCCAGACCTGCTGAGCTTTTCCAGCAACTTTGTTTTTGTTCCTGATTTACGGCATCTGCAGTTCTTTTGGTTTTTAATTTGTGTTTGTGTTGTTGATCGAAGGATAGATCTTCGCTAGAACACTGGCAATAGAATCCCTACAGTGTGGAAGCAGGCCATTCAATCCATCAAGTCCACACCAACTCTCTAAAGAGCATCCCTCCTAGACCCACACCTTTACTGTATCCCTGTAACCCCGGATTTCCCATGGCCAATCCACCTAACCTGAACATCTTTGGACTGTGAGAGGAACATGGAGAAAACCCTTGCAAACATGGAGAGAATGTGCAAACTCCACACGGACAGTTGCCCAAGGGTGGAATCAAACCTGGGTCCCTGGTGCTGTGATGCAGCAGTGCTAATCACTGAGCCACCGTGCTACTCCTGCTCTTTGAAAAATAGTGCCATTCATCCATCTGAACAGGTAGACGGGGCCTCTCTTTTACATCTTAGCTGAAAGAGGACACCTCTGACCGTACTATCTCAATACTGCATTGGCATGTCAGCCCTATTTTTATGTGCTCCATGCCTGCAGGGGGACTTAAACCTGGATCCTGTGGTCCAGATTCCAGAGTTCCAGTGTTCCAGTTATACTAGAGCAGTTTGGCTGGAGGCGTAGCTAGTCCTGGAGCTTAAATTTTAAGTACTTTTGTTTGAATATTGTCCGAGCCTTTGCAGCATCCAGTGTTTTCAGTCATTTCCTGATGTCATATGGAGTGAATCAAGTTGGCTGAAGACTGGCGTCTGTCGTGCTGGAACCGCCGGAGAAGGCCTGGGGTGGGGGGTGGGGATCATTCACTCAGGACTTTGCACTGAACATGATTGCTCCTTTTTAATCTTGTCTTTTGCATTAACCTACTATACTCCCTAATCATTGAGAATAGGGATGTTTATGAATACTTCTCCCCTGGTTAGTCGTTTCAATTTGCTCTACTATATCTGTAATATGTAGAATGCATGTATTCCTGTGTTGGCATCTCATTTTTATTTTGCCTTGTGTTGATCCTAGCATAATCTCTTTGAACCAGGGTCAGTCCCTATCTTGATGATACTGATCAAGTACAGGATATACTGGGCCATGAGGTTACAGGTTGTGGTCAAATACAGTTCTGCCCATGATGGCTCAGTGTGACTTATGAATCCCCAGATTCAAGATGCTAGATCTGTTCATGATTTGTCCCATTTAGCAGGGTGATAATGTTTCGTAGCTCAGGGATATTCTCAGTGTGGAGACAATTTGTTTCTACAATGCATTAGCAATGGTCATTCCTACCAAAGCTATCACATACAAATGAGTCTACAACAGTTAAATTGGTGAGGATGAACTTCCTCTCTTGTTGGTTTTCTCATCACCTTGTACAGATCCAGTCTGGCATATCCTGGTTGGGCTTTTGAGCATTAGTCAACACAGCAGCAATGTCACCAGGCCACAGAGGCATAATATGTGCCATCCATATATTGCACTGCAGCAATTTTACCCAAAGCTTATCAAGATCACCTTCCAAATCTGTGACCTCTGCCACCTGCAAGGACAAGGGCAGATGTTTCACAGGAACTCCACAGCCTTCAAGTTCCTTTCCAAGTCCCTCACCATTCTTTCTTGGATATGTAGCATAGTTTCTTCATTCTTGGGTCAAATTCCATTGCAATGGTTTATAAGATGGCTCAGCATCACCTCCTTGCAGTCATGTTAGAATGGACAATAAACATGGCCTTGGTGATGACAGCCAGATACCATGAATGAATAAAAAAGAGTAGGAAACCCCACAGAAGATATAGAAGGTTTTCTTTAAATATTTGCAACTTATGCAACAGAAGCATCAAAGGTTTAGTTTGTACTTGTTATTTTTAATCATGTGAGATTGCTGAGATGTGAAACATTGGAGCTGTTGGTCATCACATTTAAGGGAAAATGGGAAAACTGCAAAAATCCACAAGGGGAAAGTAGAAAAGAAAGATATGTTGATAGGGTGAGATGAAACAGTGTGAGCAGAAGCTTAAACACCAGCTTAGACTAATTTGTGGATAGGCCATACCTGGGCAATTTTACACATAGCCAGGTGGTCCCAGTGTTGGTGTGTACTGAACAGGTTGGCACAAAGTGCAGCTAGTTTTGGAGTACAAGTCCTCAGTACTATTGTCGGAATGGGCCATTAGTGTTTGCAGTGTTTAGTATCATTAGCCATTTTTTGATATCACATGGAGTGAATGTAATTGGCTGAAGACTGCTATCTGTTGAGCTGGGGACATCAGGAGGAGGCCAAGTTGAAATTATTTGGCAGTTCCAGCTGAAGATGAATACAAATGATTCAGCTTTGTCTTTTTCACTGGGGTGCTGACATCCCCCATTGCTGGTTTCTCTTCTATGAAACCCGTTGACTCTGCTCATTGCACTAAAAGCTTCTAAGTACCCTGCTATAATTTCCTTAAAAGCTTCTAGCATTATCCCTAAGACAGATACTAAACTAACTAGCCTGTACCTGCCTACTTTTTGTCTCCTTCTGACATTCCAGAATCAAGAGCTTTGTGGGAAATTCCGTCCAGTGCTATTCCAGAAGCCACTTCTTTTAGGACTCTAGGATGAAGTCTATCAGGGCCTGACTTGTCAACCTTTATTGTAATATTTTTATTAGTGTCTTTTCCTTGGTATTTGTGGTTTAAAATTCACCCTTTACTCTGGAGTTAGTGCACAACTGCACTTGTGTTTTCCCTATTTTTGTTTTGAAATATAGAAAATAGATAAAGGAGTAGGTCACTCAGCCATTCAAACCTGCTCTGTTGTTCCATATGATAATTGCTGATCATCCATTTCAGTCCCATTCCCACTTTCTCCTCATACCCTTTGATCCCTTTAGTCTTAAGAACTATATCCAACTCCTTGAATGCATTCAATGTTTTGGTCTCAACCACTTTCAGTGGGCAAAGAATTCCACAGGCTCACCATTCTCTGGGTGAAGAAATTTCTCCTCAACCCAGTCCTAAATGGCCTATCAGAAAACCTCTAAGCATATTTTAATATTTCTTACACCTCCTAAAGATGTGGCTTTTTCCCTGTAGGTTTTCTGTCAGTTGTTTTCCTTCTATTTTGGGTCAGCTTGTTTACTACGTATCTGTCTTCCATGTGTATCTTGCTTAATTATTATTCATTGCTTAAAGTGTTCCATTATTCCTGTTTCACATGTAAAGGCTGTCAACTTACAATTTGTTTTTGGGTTTAATTAACAAAATGGCTTTTTGGGAAATTGCCAACATATAAAAGAGTTTTCGTCTCCACCGGTTTTCAAATTCTCAACTTTTCCAGTCCAAGTTGCTCAACACTATCCAGGACAAGCAGCCTGTTTGTTTGGCATCCTGTCCAGCATCTTCAACATGCAATCGCACCATCACTCCGGCAACTCATTCCTTTTACAGCATCTTCCAAACCTGTGACCTTTAATATCTAGAAGAATAAAAGCAACAGATGCATGGGAGCACCACTCCCCTCAACAATAAGCTCCCCTCCAAGTTGCACTCTATTCTGACTCCCTTCCTTCACAGCACTGTGAGAGTTCCTACACCATATGGACTGCGGCAGTCCAAGAAGGCAGTTTACCACCATCTTATCAAAGGCAATTAGAAGTAGGCAAAATAAAAATACCAACATCCCATGAACGGTAGCACGTTTTCACATAACAGTGGTGGAAATGTGGAATTTCCTCCTCCAGAAAGCTACGGGCACTAGGGCAAATTAAGCTTTCAGGGCTGAGATTGATAGATCCTCATTGAGTTTGTGTATCAAAGGGTTGGTTGGCTCACATGGTTAGTGTGTACTGCAGGATAACCTGCTTCATTCCCATACCAGTTGAGATCATCCCTGGTCGCGCCCCACAACCATAGCATAAGCTCACTTAGCAGCCCTCTTACATTAAGGACGCAATGTGACAAGAGAGAATGATATTAAGCAAGAGGGAGTAATCTAGATAAATTGATTTGTGTTCAGAAAAGCTTACTTACAATTTCAGCAGGGGATAAGCAAGGAATATTGGCTTTTAAAATAAAGGGGATGGAGTATAAAAATAGGGAAGTCTTGCTAAAACTGGTCAGACTACAACTGGAATACTGTGAGCAGTTTTGGGCTCCAAATCAAAGGAAAAATATACTGGCATTAGAGGCAGTCCAGGGAAGGTTCACTAGGATGACCCTGAATATGGAGGGACTATCTTATGAGGAGACGTGGAGTGGGTTAGGCCTCTACTCATTGGTGTTTAGAAGAATGAAAGGTGATCTTATTGAAACAGAGAAGATTCTTAGTGGATTGTATGGTAGATGCAGAGAGGTTGTTTTTCTGTCATGGGAGAGCCTAGGACCAGGGGGCATAATCTCAGAGTAAGGGGTTGCTCTTTTAAACAGAGATGAGGATTTTCTTCTCTGGGATGATAGTAAATCTATGGAATTATTTATGGTAAAAGCTGGGTCATTAAGTATATTCAAAGCTGATAGACTGATTTTTAATCAGTAAGGAAATTGAGGGTTATGGGGAAAAGGCACAAAAGGAATTGAGAATTGTTGGATCAGCCATGATTGCATTGAACAGCAGAGCAGACTCAATGTACTGAATGGCTTGCTTCTGCTCTTTCATCTTATCGTGTCATACAAGGCTCATCCTGTTGCTATTGGCTTACCTTCTACATAGCATATGCAGTAAGGATTTTACAGAGTCCCAGAATGCTTTTTCACTGAGGATTTATATTTGTGATTGACATCCAGGATGTGGGACACCTAATAAGCACTAGGCGGTTTGGGCTTAGGGGTATATCAAAGAAGCTGGGTGTGTTGGTGAGTCTGTATTCACCCCTGGGGCTGAAGCTAGCTGCCATCCTTCACGTGGGTAAGATCCAGAGCTCCCATGATCACAACAGACTCAGAACACAACAGGTGAAAATTTGGGAACTGGTTGCCTCATGGACTTTGTGCTTTGAGGTGTGCAGGAAATTGGCTGGAGAGCTGGGGGAAGCACCTTGGAGAGCAAGAATACAACAGTATGTGGACAGATGGCAGCAGTAGGTAGAATTAAGTGGACACACTGTAGAATTTTAAAGCCCAAAGTGGGCAAGGAGAGATCTGTGTCAGCCCATTTGGTGCAAATCACATGGCTACTAAAAACAAGACTGACTGAGGCAATGCAAAGAAAACCATTGTTTACCTGGAGGGGAAGGCATTGGATTCTTTTGAACAAAAATTAACTGGTAAATTGATAAATAATGACTTAAGACATCCACTGGTGTGGCAGACCACTGTGACTTTGTGTAGGATTCTAATATTCCTGAATTATTCCTGAGATGATCCCATATAATGTTTATACCTGCTCATATTTCCACAAAACTGCCTCCTGCTGTGAGAGCTCGGAACTGACTTCTTGTCTTCTCTTATAGCCCAGTCATTCAGAAGATCCGTGCAGAATGTGCAGAGCCCTTCCTGGCTTTTGAACAGTGTTTGAAGCAGAACCAATCTTCTGTCGTGAATTGCACAGACCATGTCAATGAGTTCCTGGCCTGTGCAGAGAAGGTCAAAATGCCAGCTTTAGGTAAAAGAATTTCTCTAATTGAAAGATGTTACAATTCCGTTGAAGGTCAGTAATTGCAATGATGCAGTTTGGTACTGCAAATTCTTCATTGTCAGAGGTGTCCTCTTTTAACAGAGGTCCCATTGCGACAAATAGCGAATTTGAAGTCGTAGTTCAATTCAAACAACATTAGGACAGTCCATACAAACATTCAAATTAAGAGCAAGAGTAGACCACTGAGGCCTTTGATCCTGCTCCTCTATTTAATAATATCGCAGCCTATTTGATTCTAACCTCAACTCCACATTTCCACCTACCCCCAATAACCTTCCACCCCTTTTACTTACCAAGAATCTTCACAATATTCAAAGGTTCTGTTTCCTTTGAGGAAGGACATTTCAATCTTCTGGGAGAAAAACATTTTCCTTATCTCTGTCTTAAGGTGGTGGTGTTAACATGTATCTGCCGAATTAGATACATGTGAGATGCAGCGTGCCCTTCAGTCAATTGTCCAAATAGGTAGCATTCACATGTCACAACAGTGTGGTGTTCCATAGGAGTTGTCTCAGCTAGTGCTTATTAGGTGTCCCACATCCTGGATGTCAATCAGAAATGTAAACCGTACTGGACTTTTCCTTTATATCACCCATCCATTGCCTAGACACTCAGGCAAATCTTAGGGTGAATACTGCCATGCCATCTAAGATTAGCTCATCAGCCTGACTCAGAAACCTACTTTGTCTAAGTCACTCAGCTACTCACCAAATAACCCTGCTAACTTACCATTGAGTACCTTTGCTATCTGTTTCCTATTCTGTAAATGTGATCGTGAAACGTATGGGTAGCTGGGACGAAATTTTTGGCTTCCAATGCCCTAAATGCAATTGACACAAACCAGGGGAACAATTGATGGCTGAGTGCATGGATACACAATGTTAACTGAGAGGCTTCCAGCCTGTTTGTTCAGTTCCTCATCCTTACCCACTGATTGCAAGAATCAGTGTCCTCATGTAAACAGTTACATTCCACATGAAAGGCAAGTGTGCAGTGTGTTTCCCCAGGAAGTCAGTGATACGACCATTGCTGTACTATAATGACCCAGACTTTGATATGTAAACCATCATTTCAGAGTCTGCTGATGACAGTGAACTTGGGAATGTAGTAAATCACCAAGTTACCTTCAATTGCTCCTTCCAAACCCTCAGCCACTTCCAACTAGAAGGACAAGGGCAACAGATACATTGAAACACCACCCCCTGCAAGTTCCCCTTCAAACCACTCAGCATCCTAACTTGGAGATATGTTGCTGTTCCTTCAGTGTTGCTGGGTCAAAATCTCGCAATTCCCTCCTTAACTGCACTGTGGGTCCCTACACCCACAAGGACTGCAGCAGTTCAAGGACACAGCTCAAGACCACCTCCCCAAGGGCAGCTAGGGATGAGCAGTAAATACTAGCCCAACCAATGACACCCACATGCTGTGAACAAATAAAACATGCAGAGGAAGAGCAAAACACTGCAGGAGACAGGACTAGGGTGGGGAAATGAGTAGGAACATGGCAAAGGAAATTTAACATAGAGATGATGGTGATTTTTGATTCTTTCTCCTCATGCTACCCATTTAAACTAAAGGGTATAATGTTAAAGGAGGTGTAGGAACAGTGAGGCACAATGTGCTCAAGTCTTTGAAAATGCCAGGAAAATTTGAAAAGGCCATTAACAAAGCCCAAGGAAAGCTTAGCCCATTTGCTTTTATGATTCATGTGTCAATTTATGAGGCTATGTTAAATGTTTGTAAAATAATAGTGAAGCAACAGAAGGTGTGTTGCAGGCTTGCTAGGCACTGCCTTTCAGGAACAACGTTGATGCTTTATCTCCTCCTTTAACTCTTTCTGTCCCCTTATGTTGGCCCCTTAAAATATCCTTCCTCGTGTCCCTCAAAAACAACCCCCTTGACTTGCACTGTCCCTTCACCAACACCACCCACTCCCCCGCCTCATCATCTTTCCAAACTCGGATTAGGAGTGGATTCTGGATCCATGATCAAGGAGTGAGGCCTCAAGCCCGATTCCCACCTGCCGCCGATGTCATCAGTATCGCTGACATCTTCAGATATGCTGATTTTGTTGCCATCTTTTTTTAAGACTACCAGACCATTTCAGAAAGAGCAGACTTTCGCAGGAGGCCTAATGTGCATGCTCCATGGTGTCAGCAAGTTCTGCCTGAGGCTTTAGGAAGACCACAGAGGAGATTTATTAGAATGAATCTGACATGAGACACTAACTATTGGGGAAACTAAAGCTGGGGTTATTCTCCTTATAGACAGAGGAGGTTATGGAGAGATTTGAAAAATATTTTCAAAAGCCTGGTTTTGGTAGAATAAATAAGGTGAGATTGTTTCTGGTGATAGAAGGATCAGTAATCCTGAGGTGTTGCATTTTGGTAAGGCAAACCAGGGCAAGATTTACACAGTCAACGGTAGGGCCGTGGGGAGTGTTGTACAACAAAGAAATCTAGGGGTACAGAATCATAGCTCCTTGAAAATGGAGTCACAGGTAGACAGGGCGGTGAAGAAGGCTTTCAGCATGTTGCTTTCATCGGTCAATGCATTGAGTATAGGAGTTTGGACGTCTTATTGCAACTGTATAAAACGTTGATGAGGCCACAGTTGGAGTACTGCGTGCAGTTCTGGTCACCTGACTATAGAAAGGATATTATCAAAGAAAGGGTGCAGAAAAGATTTACTAGGATGCTGTTTGGACTGTAAGATTTGGATTATAAGGAGAGGTTGGATAGGCTGGGACTTTTTTCACTGGAGCATAGGAGGCTGAGGGGTGACCTTATAGAGGTTTATAAAATCATGAGAGGCATAGATAAGGTAGATAGTCGACAGCTTTTCCCTATTGTAGGGAAGTCTAAAACTAGAGGGCATAGGTTTAAGGTGAGAGGTGAGAGATACAAAAGACTCCAGAGGGGTAATTTCTTTCACACAGAGGGTGGTGAGTGTCTGGAACGGGCTGCCAGAGGTAGTGGTGGAAGCAAATACAATTTTGTTATTTGAGAAACATTTAAACAGATACATGGATGGAATAAGTATGGAGGGATATGGACTAAACACAAGCAAATGGGATTAGTTTAAATTGTGAAAACTGGGTGGCATGGGTAAGTTGGGCCAAAGGGCCTGTTTCCATGCTATAGACCTCAAAAGAAAATCAGAGGATGCAGATTTAAGGTGTCTGTCAAGTGAACTGGTGGTGACATTAGAAAAGAAAATAACACAGTAATTTGTTGCAATCTGGAATTAACTGATGGAAAGAGTAATTGAAGCAGACGCAAAGAATACCTTACAAAGGGAATTGAATAATAACTTGAAAGAGTAAATTGACTGAGCTATGGGGCAAGAACTGGGGAGTGGAATACATTGGGTAGCTTTTTCAAAGAGCTGGCACAGGCACAATACATTATGCATCAAGTGATGACCGTATGTGCTGAATCTTTCTATGTTTTATTAGTTGTGCCTTTGTTCTAGTGCTTTACATAAACTCTTATATAGAGGACACAATCAATGCTGGTGAGTAATGGCTGTGGTTTAGATAGCAAAGTTATTTGTGTGAAGTTATTGTTGTGACACCAAAAGCAAGGTCAGCCAGTTATTTCCTGCAGCCAAGAGTCTTTTTTTTGTCGTAGTATAGATTGCTTTTCCAGCAGGGAATGGCAGGATGTGGGCTTTCTGCCAGTGACTCTTAACACAATGGCGCAACTTGAATGGGTCAGTGTGAAGGCATATAAATCGCAAAGCCGGAGGCTGCCCTGTAAGGAGCAAGAGGCACTCGTGAGAGCTGCTTATCTGCTTGCCAAGTTAACTTCACCGAGAGAAAAGAATTCCTCAAATTGGAAGCTAACACTATTCAAAGGTTAGAAGTTTGTCCATTGATTAAAGTTGAACATTTATAGAAACATGTAACTTATACGCTTAGCCAAAGCAAACATAAGGTTCAGCCCTAAGTGTCAGTTTTATTATGTTTCATGAATGGTTTCTCACCTCAAGCCTTGCACATTTTCTCATCGTGTTATACCAAACTAATCTTATTAACTACTTGACGAGGCACCTCTTTAACACCCAGGAGGGCACTGTAGTGTGCCCTGGACATGGCAAACTAGGAAAAATTAGTGCCCAACTTTGCAGACAGGGCCTAAATATAGTTGGGGATTTAAATGAACCTAATACCGTAGCATCACAGTTACAGGCCAACTCCAGTAAAATAGGACTAGAATAGATTAAAAAAAAAGATAGGGTTAGGGCAAATGCAATGAGCTGAAGCTGTATGACTCTTATGGTCTGGAAGTCCTGTGTATGAGGCTTGCTATTCTCCCCCACACTAGGACATCAGTGGAGACCACATTACCAGGCTGTGATAACAAGGTGTAGAGCTGGATGAACACAGCAGGCCAAGCAGCATCAGAGGAGCAGGAAAGCTGACGTTTTGGGCCTAGACCCTTCTTCAGAAAA
>NC_063369.1:18159228-18167713 GCF_021869965.1 Rhincodon typus
GACGTTTCGGGCCTAGACCCTTTTTTTTCAGAAAATCTGATTTTCTGAAGAAGGGTCTAGGCCCAAAACGTCAGCTTTCCTGCTCCTCTGATGCTGCTTGGGCTGCTGTGTTCATCCAGCTCTACACCTTGTTATCTCAGATTCTCCAGCATCTGCAGTTCCTACTATCTCTGAAACAACATTACCAGGCTGTGCCTGCTTTTTCTGAGGTTGCCAAGTCATAGTACAATTCAAGTGTGTGGTTCAGATTAAATGTATAACAGTGTGTACCATCACCTTGACGCAGTTGCAGCATATCAGCGAGATTCCTTTGACAGCCCCTTCTCTAAACACTCAGAGTTCAACATCAAAGGTCAAGGGCAGCAAGCACTTAGTAACATGACCACTAGCAAGTTCCCCTTTTTAAGCACACCATCCAGAATTGGAATTACCTCACTGTTATAGAGTCATAGACAGTCAAAGTCATACAGTGCAGAAAAGGCTCATTGATTCTTTCCTTCACAGTTACAGGATCAAAATCCTGGCACTCCTTCCCTCACAGCAACGTGAGTGTACCTATACCACATGGTGGTGAGCCATCATCTTGAAATGCGGCAGTCCATTACCTCAAGGGCAATTAAGAATCGATAACAAACACTAGCAGCATTAATATCCCAGTATTTCTCACATTTTAAAGACCCTCTCTGTGTTGTAGTCAGAGGGCCTATACTGTGGTCTTTGATTCTTTGTGGTGGCTACCCCAAGATTCACTGCACATAGCCATGGAGACAGTAAGGACTGCAGATGCTGGAAGCTAGAGTCAATAAATGTGGAATTGGAAAACCAGAGCAAGTCAGATAGCATCTGAGGAGCAGGAAAGTCAACGTTTTGGGCTAAAACCCTTTATCAGGACTGGGGAGGGGAGCCCAGAAATAAATAGAGGGAAGGGTTTGGGTCTGGGAGGAGGGTAGGTGGGATGGGGATGGGTGGATGCAGTGGGAAGGGTGGAGCAGTTGGTGAGTCGGAAGGTGGACAGTTTGGGGCGGATGGAGAGATTTTGAAGTTGGTGAAGTCAATATTCAGGCCATTGGGCTGTAAGCTCCCAAGGTGAAATACCAGGTGCTGTTCCTCCAGTTTACATTTAGCCTCACTCTGACAGTGGAGGAGGCCAAGGATGGACACGTCACCAGGGGAGTGCGAGGAGGAGTTAAAGTGGATGGCAACCGGAAGATCGGGTTGGTTGGTGCTTGCAGAGCCCAGTGCTCCGTGAACCGGTCCCCAAGTCTGCATTTGGTCAGTCTGATATAAAGAGCACATTGGGAGCAACACATACAGTAGATAAGGTTAGATGAAGTGCAGGTGAATCTCTGCTGGATTGGGAAGGATTCTTTGGGGCCTTGGACAGAGGTGAGAAGGGAGTTGGAGGGGCAGATGTAGCACCTCCCATGGTTGCAGGGAAAGGTACCAGGTGTGGGGGAGAGGTTGGTGGGGAGTGTGAAGCTGATGAGGGTGTCGCGGAGCTGAACAGTCCCTGTGGAAAGCGGACAGTATTCTCCAATATTTCCACCACCTACAATCAGACCCCACCACCAAAAGGATATTTTCCTCCCCACACCAGTCTGCTTTCCACTGGGTCCGTTCTCTCCGCGACTCGTTCGTCAGCTCCACATTCCCCACCAACCCCTCCACCACACCCAGTACCTTTCACTGCAACCACAGGAGGTGCTACACCTGCTCCTACACCTCCCCTCTCACCTCTGTCCAAGGCCCAAAACAATAGTTCCAAATCCAGTAGAAATTCACCTGCACTTCATCTAACCTTATCTACTGTATCCGTTGCTCCCAATGTGCTCTCCTCTATATTGGGGAGACCAAACGCAGACTCGGGGACCAGTTCACAGAGCACCAGTGCTCTACACGCACCGACCAACCCGACCTTCCGGTTGCCATCCACTCTAACTCCCCCTCCCAC
Source organism: Rhincodon typus (assembly GCF_021869965.1). Lineage (NCBI taxonomy): Eukaryota > Metazoa > Chordata > Chondrichthyes > Orectolobiformes > Rhincodontidae > Rhincodon > Rhincodon typus. The sequence goes on from NC_063369.1 coordinate 18,161,180, forward strand.
TCCCCTGGTGACATGTCCATCCTTGGCCTCCTCCACTGTCAGAGTGAGGCCAGACGTAAACTGGAAGAACAACACCTGATATTTCGCCTTGGGAACTTACAGCCCAATAGCCTGAATATTGACTGCACCAGCTTCAAAATCTCTCCATCTCCAACTATCCATCTTCTGACTCACCTAACCACTCCACCCTTCCCACTGACCAACTAAAATAACCACCAACCTTTCTCCTTCCCACCTACTCTCCTCCCAGCCACACCCCCCCCCTCCCTTTATTTTTTTCTGGGCTCCCCTCCCCAGCCCTGACGAAGGGTTTCGGCCTGAAACATTGACTTTCCTGCTCCTCGGATGTAGCCGTGGAGCCTGGAATGTGACAATCTGTAACCCTTGGTCACCAGCAGTTCCCTGTACTGGGAGGCAGACAAACAATAATTGAGCTGATGGCTCTCTGACAGCTGTTGGTGATTCTCTTGGTGTGTGGCACTTGGGGAAAGTCTGTAGGGCTGTGTTGTGGATTTGCTGAAGATGAACCTGAACAAACCACTGTATTTTTCATAAACAGCAACATCATTATAGGCTCATAATTAATTTTAAGGATGGTGGTGGAACAGTCCTTGTGCCGCAGGGGATAGTGCCCAACCTCTGAACCAGATTCTAGGACTTGACAGCCAAGGAAGGCACAACCCCAAAAGTGACCATATAGGTTGAGTGTCAGCCTGCAAATCCTGCCTACACGTCTCGGGCAATAAGAGCGGCAGAGATTTCTGTTCAGCCACTGTGATTCCATTCATTGGAGAGATTATCATCAAGGCACAGCCGCTGTTTTGCAAATTCCGGAAATGGGTGGTGGACGCCAGAGGCACTGACACTCTGCATGTGAATGAAGAGTCTGAAAGGGAGGGTTCTTCGCTCCCTCAGCTAAACAATGTCTTATTTGAAAGTTTTGATGATGAGATAATCTCTTATTTTAAGAGATGTGCCTCTCAGGACCTGTGATTGATGGTGACACTAGGTGCATTGAGTAGAAAAGTTATAAAGATTCTTCTCCCAAGTGAGCACGATATCCACTCAAAGTAAGCCTTAAGGTCGCTAAAAATGTGTTACGTTAAAATACAGTTCCATGGGATTTCATGATGCCATCAAATTCACTCCGTAGTAATGCCTGGTTTATACATGAAATCAGAAACCAGGCAATTTCATGCTTGGTGAAATCATAGGATTTATTAATTCCAAATAATATAACAAATTAGCTCCGTTTAGTTGACAAAGAAACAAAAATTATGTTCAAATACATGCTGTCAGCTGTGATTCTGGGTAGTACTCTCACTTTTATCAGAAGGGTGTGGGTTCAAACCCCATTTCAGAGAAGTAAGCATTTTATCTTGGTTCAGTCCCTGCTGCTTTGTCAGAGTGATGCACTTTAGAGATGAAAATGTGTGCCTGCCCTCTCGGGTGAACGTGGACATTGCCATGGCACTATAAAAGATGGGCGGGATAGCTGTCATCTCCAGTATTTATTCCTTGACCAGCATCAACTTCCTGAGTTCTCTGCCAAAGGACAAGACCAACCAGCAGTCCCACAACCCTCATGATAAGACAAGCAAGGGGCAGATCCCAGATACACCCTAGTTCAAACAGGTATTGAACCCCATGCTATTGGTGCTAATCTGAGCCAACTGCTGTGCCCCCCAGTAGCCATGGAAACTTACACATTTACATGCATATTGTAACCTGGAACCAAGGATAGCAATGATGGAGGCTCTTTCTGTTATGGATGGAATCCTAATGACTGACCAGAAATCTCGGCCACTCTTGTAACCTGGGGTGTGTGTCAGGGGGATTTGCAAGTTGATAATCAACCTGTATGACCATTTTACAAACACACCATCTTTGGTCATGAAATCCTCATGTGGGACCCGAACCTGGAGCTTATGGCTCAGAGGCAGGGGCACTACAATTATCAACAATAAAACTAATTATCAACACATTGTAATGCTGCTGTTGCGTTCTAGCCACAACTTTGCTGTAGTGAGGATAATGTAGTAACCAGTGACTATACTCCTGAAGTATTTTGTTGTTTGTGAACCACTTTGGGATCTTTTGCAATCATGAAAGACGCTGTATCCATTTGAAGTTTTTTATGTGCCTCTGCTGCTTTTGTCAACTCTGCACCTCATAATGATGCTGTCTGTTTTTGCTCCTAGGAGAAGCTGTGCAGCAAGGAATGTGAGGGTCTGACAGGCTTGGTCTCATTGCCGCCACACATTCCACTTGTAGGCAGCTGCCCAATCAAGAGCCTTCCTGTGATGGGTGATGTGTGACCTGACCAGTCAAGATTGGAAGAAGGAAGCAAAGGGCTGTGGACTTTTCTGTTGAAATTAATTTACATTTGGAATGATGTAACGTTTAAATCAGAGCTTTTTCATAAAGGGAGGTGCTGTAAGAGCACACTGTTTTAAAAACATTTTAAAAGAGGAACAGTAATGGTATGGTAATCCAAAATTGTCAAGAGGGATGGTGGGGGTGGACATGTCCATATACTTTCTGGTGTGTAGGGACCAGCATTTTATTCTCCAGAAGATTGGAGCAGACATCTTACACAGAGTCCCCTATCTGGTTCTCCCTAACACTGGGCAGCACTCAATATTTGTGAAGTTATCAAGGATCAAGTTGCGAAAGGAAATCTTACTCTAACTTGACATGGATGCCTGCAACGTCACAGACATAGGTGACAGTGAATAGGGCAGTAAATGGAAATCTGCAACACCAGTTTGAGTGTAATATACATAGTGTAATATGAATGTCCAGATTAGGAGCAGGAGTAGGCCTTTTGGTCTCTGTTGCCAGGTCTGCCCTTCAACAAGATCATTGCTGATCTATTGTGGCCTACATTCCAGCCTCCTCCGATAGCCATTTAGTTAGTGTACTACTCTCTGAGGATGAGAATTCCAAAGATTCTCAACCCTCTTAAAAAAAAAAGAATCTCCTCACTTCTGTCTCAAATGGGGCACCCTTGATTTTTTAAATGTTTCCCCGGATCCTGGCCTCTTCCACAGGGGAGGAGAACTTTCAGCATCCACCCTGTCAGGATATTCCCCGGCGCTTGGTAGGTAAAGATTCACATTAGTTTGGTGGTTCCTCTTTCAGCTTTTTCCAGGTTACACAGAGTTGCAATGCTGATTGAACCTTTTCTGATATGAAGGTGCTAAAATTTGTGAAAGGCAAATTTATAGCAATTACAGAAAGCTCATTACAGGATGAATGACCATTAGAAAAGCTAGACAAATAATGTGTGAGATCCACCTCATTCTCCTGGTACTTGCATGACTGACCAATGATGGAATTGTTGCAACACGCAATCTGCAGATTCAGATAAAACAGACTCAGGTGTGAGGCAAAAAAATTTTCCAATACATCCAACCCACCGGTCCAAAGCCTGCATCTCCCTCCCAAATTTTATATCCTTATTGTGTACTCTTTTGAGAGATTTTACCTCTGTACTCCTAATCATTTAAGAAACAGTTAAAAATACATTGGGAAGGACAAGCCTGTCTGGTCTTCTGGATGAGCAGTAATGGGCTGAATGGTCTCCCTCACCCATACCAATTTTGTGATCTGCGCAAAACTAGTGGCTGCTTGAAAGCCAGACAAGAGACAGATTCAGTCAAACTGAACAGCATACAGGTATCTTTATTAATCCAAATTGGCATATCACATATGTACCTTTACCCATTTGAACATTTCCTTAAGAGGAGAAACATTATCTTTGTCTCGGTTCCGTTCGGCAAACATTGTCAAAGCACCTGGGGTGGCACAGTGGCTCAGTGGTTAGCAATGCTGCCTCACAGCGCTGGGGACCCAGGTTTGATTCTGCTCTCGGATGATTGTCTGCATGGAGTTTGCACATTCTCACTGTGTCTGCGTGGATTTCCTCCGGGTGCTCCTGTTTCCTCCCACAGTCCAAAGATGTGCAGGTTAGGTGGATTGCCCATAGTGTCCAGGGATGTTTAAGTTAGGTGGGTTAGACACGGGGAAATGCAGGGGTAGGGGAATGAGTCGGGGTGGGATGCTATTTGGAGGGCGGTGTGGACTAGTTGGACTGAATGGCTTGCTTCCATACTGTAGGGCTTCTATGATCAACAGCGAACAAAATGGTGCCATTCACTGACTCCATTTTGGTGGTTATGGAGTGGAGAGTGTAGAACTGGTGACTCTTGCCTATCTTCCAACAGCTCTGCTGAGAGAGGCTGTAATTGTGATTTAGGAGCAGGGCACTTTCTCCAATCTCTAAGCTACAATTCACATGGGAGCGGCATGTCCCTCTGCATTCGAAGCCTAGATTTGGAAACCAGTCTTTGGCCTGTTCTCTCCATTGAACAAAATTTATCCAGCCCAATGTCTTGCCAAAACATGCTGCTGAAGGACAGATTGCAGTTGATTTGCATTGAAATCCTGGAATATACAAAAAAAGTGCAGAAGTTGGTCGTTCAACCAGAAGGATAGCGACAGAGCTACGTGAGAGAGTAGGAGTAGCATTAACACCAGCTTCAGTAAGTTGGGCCAAATGGCCCATTTCTGTGCTGAAAATACTTGCAAGCCTTTCCCATTTTACTCTTGTTCTCTTCACTGCCTCTTCTTCAACCTGACTCAGGCTTGAATCACATTTTGTGGAAACAAAAGGCAAGTGCCATGCCTCACTGGAGCAGCACACTGCAAATCAAACTATTCCTGGAATCATCATAAAAACTAAAAAGATTTTATAAAAGTGAACAGAATTCCTTGATTTATCTGCCATAGAGCCAGTTTAACAAAAAGCAGGGACCAAGTTTCTGTATTTAGCAAGAATGACTATTACATATGAATAGTTACGGGTAAACAAGTATGATCGTCCACATATACTTCTACTGTTTAACACTTTAACCCCTTATAAAACTCCCTCCACACACATAAACAAGGTTAGCGAAGAAAAATAAACTGGCTTACTTAGGTTTTTTTAACTGAGCGAAGAGGGACACCATCTTCCTTTTCAGCGACCTGAATACTTCTGGTCCTATCATTCACACCCACAAGCTGTTCAACTACCCAGGAGGTAACCATGTAGTTGTTGGCAAGCAAATGGTCAAAAGTACAGAAAAATGAAAAGATAAAATCTTCATTTCCCATCTCCCGCCCCCACCTTTTCCAATTACCACTTACTGTTAGACCAGTTAGAATGAATCACTCACGATCCATTAGAACTGGACCAAAGAGAAAGCTGGTCCTAAATGTTGCTTTGATTTTAATCTTTTCCAACTGTACCTTATATTTCTGAGGTGTTCTTTCAGGACTTGGACGTGTTGCTCAACTCTCCAAGAACAAATAAAAAGAAGTCTGCCTCCTTTTCTTAGCCTTTAATTTCATAATTTGTGTACAATTGCTGCTGTTATTCAGACCTGAGTGAATGTACAAATGTCACTTATGAAGAGCCATCTTTAGCTGGTTTGACGTGGTTATGGTAAGAATCTGAGTTGACCAATTTTAGCTAGTCTGAGAAGTCAGACAAGGGACTAGCTTCCAGTTTCAGCTCTCCATTCTGTCCTGTTAGCCAGTTGCGAAAGGTGGTGAGTGAACCAAGGTAACTGCCCCCTTGTTTGCTCATAGTTTCCCCAGAGGTAAGGAATTGGCCAGGAGACAGTAAGGACTGCTGATGCTGGAAGCTAGAGTCAATAAAAGTGGAGCTGGAAAAGCACAGCAGGTCAGACAGCATCCGAGGAGCAGAAAAGTCAATATTTCTGGCCAAAATGCTTCATCAGGGCTGGGGGGAGGGTAGCTGAGATGGAGATAGGTGGATGCAGGTAGGGGGTTATTATGGTTGGTCAGTGGGAAGGGTGGAGTGGATAGGTGAGTAGGAAGATGGACACGTTGAGGGAGGATAGATTTGAAGCTGGTGATGCACGTAGGAGGTTATTGTGGTTGGTTAGTGGGAAGGGTGGAGCAGACAGGTGAGTCAGAAGATGGGCAGGTTGGGGGAGGAGAGATTTTGAAGCTGGTGAAGTCGATATTCAGGCCATTCGGCTGTAAGCTCCCAAGGCAAAATATCAGGTGTTGTTCCTCCAGTTTACATTTACAACATCACTCACCTGAATCTCTCACCCATCTCATTTACTCCAACCACTCCCCATCTGAACGCGCAGCCCTCTGCTCTCTCCACTCCAACCCCAACCTCAACCTCACCTTTAAACCCTCCAACAAGAGGTGATATGGCAAACTGATCTCTACATGGCTGAGGTCAGATGCCAACTCTGACACCTCCTACTGTCCCCTCGATTACAACCCCACCTCTGATCACCGAGCCATCATCTCCCAGACCATCAACAATCTCATCACCTTGGGGGATCTTCTGTCCACAGCCTCCAACCTGATAGTTCCCCATCCCCACACTGCCTGTTTCTATCTCCTACCCAAAAACTATAAACCAGCAGGAGAGGTAGGCAGGTAGTCCGGGAGTCTCTGTGGCTATCCCCCTCTCTAACAGGTATACCGAGTCGGGGGCCGGGG
>NC_063369.1:18167813-18189585 GCF_021869965.1 Rhincodon typus
ATAACAGCAGCAGCCAGGCCTGTGGCACCACAACTGCACTGCACTGGTCAACCTGTCTCTATCTGCTGCTGCCCCACCGAGCTTATCTCCTCCTACCTCAACTCAGTTCTTTCTCCTTTAGTCCGGGAACCTCTGTTCGGGATACAACCCATGCCCTCCACCTTTTGTAAACCTTTCAGTTCTCCAGCCCCAACACCTCATCTTCACCATGGACTTTCAGTCCGTGTACATTTGCAACCCCACGAGGATGGCCTAAAAGCCCTCCGCTTCTTCCTCTCCTGTAGGCCCAACCAGACCCCCTCCACCAACACTGTCATTTGCTTGGCGGAACTGGTCTGCACCCTCAACAATTTTTCCTTTCATTCCTCCCACTTCCTACAAACCAAAGGGGTGGCCATGGGCACCTGCATGGGCCCAAGCTATGCCTGCCTCTTTGTAGGATTTGTGGGACAGTCCCTCTTCAACAACTACACTGGCACCATCCCTCACCTCTTTCTCCGTTATATTTTTGGCTGTATTGATGCTGCCTCGTGTTCTGCAAGGAGTTTGAGCAATTCATCAAGTTTGCTATTACCCTCCACCCTGCCCTCAAATTCACCTGGACCATTTCTGACACCCCCCTCCCCTTCCTGGACCTCTCCGTCTCCATCTCCAGTAACCAACTCACCACTGACATCCATTTGAAACCCACTGACTCCCACAATTACTTCAACTACACCACCTCTCACCCAACATCCTCCAAAAATGCTATCCCCACTCACAATTCCTCCACCGCATCTGCTGTCAGGATGAGGTGTTCTACTCTAGGACCTCCTCCCAGGTATTGTCCCACTTTAGGAATCATCGCTTCCCCTCCTCTGGTATTAACAATGCTTTTAACCACATCTCCCCCATTTCCCACACTTCTGTCCTCAAACCATCTCCCCCCAACAATAATAAGGATAAAGCCCCCTTAGTCTTCACATACCACCTCATCCACCTTCGATTACAACGCATCATTTTCCAACATTTCCGCCACCTATTATCAGACCCCACCACCAAAAAGATATTTCCCTCCCCAGCCCAGTCCACTTTCCTCAGGGACCATTCACTCTGTGACTCCCTCGTCAGCTCCACACTTCCCACCAATCCCTCCACCACACCCGGTACCTTTCCCTGAAACTGCGGGAGGTGCTACACTTGTCCCTACACCTCCCTTCTCACCTCTGTCTAAGGCCCCAAACAATCCTTCCAAATCCAGCAGAGATTCACCTGCACTTCATCTAACCTCATCTGCTGTATCCATTGTTCCGATGTGGTCTCCTTTATATCAGGGAGACCAAATGCAGACTTGGGGACTGGCTCATGGAGCACCTCTGCTCTACACACATCAACCAACCTGACCTTCCGGTTGCCATCCACTTTAACTCCCCCTCCTACTCCCCTGGTGACATGTCCATCCTTGGCCTCCTCCACTGTCAGAGTGAGGCTGAACGTAAACTGGAGGAACAACACCTGGTATTTCACCTTGGGAGTTTACAGCCCAATGGCCTGAATATTGACTTCACCAACTTCAAAATCTCTCCTCCCCCAACCTGTCCATCTTCCCACTCACCAACCACTCCACCCTTCCCACTGACCAACCACAATACCCCCCCTACCTGCATCCACCTATTTCCTTCTCACCTACCCTCCCTCTAGACCCACCCCCACTCTATTTATTTCTGTGCTCCCCTCCCAGGTCCTGACGAAGGGTTTTGGTCTGAAATGTTGACTTTCCTGCTCCTTGGATGCTGACTGGCTGTGCTTTTCCATCTCCACATTTATTGACACTAAGGAATTAGCCAGCAAAGTACCTCACTGGATGTTGGCTATTCAGCCTTTTAATATGTTCATGGCTGACCATCCAACTCAGCACCCTGTTACCACTTTCTCCCCATACCCATTGATCCCTTTAGCCCTAAGAGCCATATCTAGCTCCTTGAAAACATTCAATGTTTTGGCCTCAACTACTTTCTGCAGTAGATAATTCCTCCAAATCTGACCTGGGGTGCTTAATGTTGGATTCAAATTTCTAAGGACTGTGCTCCATGGCATGGCCAGCCTTCATTTTGTTGACCACTGTTCATCAATGATGTCGGGGATATTGGGGTTTAGCTTCTCAGCTTCAGCTGTTGAAATGCAGCAAAATAGTGGCTTGATGACCAGGCTAACCCTCTCGGAATCCAGACCTTCATTATATAAGATTTTAGAGTAGATTGGTAGTTAGGGTTGTGGATGCTGTAGTTGGTTGGCTCACTGAGCTGGTTTGTTGTTCCACAGATATTTCATTACCAGCTGGGTAACGTCATCAGTGCAGCCTCCGATGAAGCGCTGTTGTGTTTTCCCACCTGTTATTTAAACTCTGGTGTCCGTTGAGCTGGATTACCCCACTTCCGGTTTTACTTTGCAGTGGAGTGTATATGGGGTCGAGCTCTATGTGTTTGTTGATGGCTTTCTTCGTGGAGTACCAGGCTTCTAGGAATTCCCGTGCCTGTTTCTGCTTTGCTTGTCCCAGGATCTTGGTGTTGTCCCAGTCGAATTGGTGGTTTTCCTTATCCATGTGGATAGAGATGAGTTGTGTTGGTCGTGTCTTTTTGTAACCAATTGATGTTCATGTACCCTTGTTGTTAATTTCCTTCCCGTTTGTCTGATGTAGTGTTTATCACAGTCTCTGCAGGAAATCTTGTATATGACATTGGTCCTGTCCATAGTGGGTAGTGGATCTAGATTGGATAGACTGTGGTTGTTTTCCTTAGAGCAGAGGAGACTGAATCAGAATATGATCAAGGCGTGTAAAATTATGAAATTACACAGTCTGGAGCTGGAGAAGCATGGCAGGCCAGGCAGCATCAGAGGAGCAGGAAAGTTGATGTTTTGGGTCAGGACCCTTTTTCAGATGCTGCCTGGCCTGCCGTGTTCTTCCAGCTCCACACTGTGTTATCTCTGACTCCAGCATCGGCAGTTCTTACTATCTCTGTGCAAAATTATGAGGTGCTTAGATAGGATATACAGGAAGAAACCTTTCTCTTTGGTGGAGGGAGCAATGACCATAGGCAGAGATTTAATGTAAGGGGTGGAAGGTTTAGAGATGTGAGGAAAAACCTTTTCACCCAGAGGATCCTGGCAATCTGGAGCACAATGCCTGTAAGGGTTGTAGAGGCAGAAACCCTCGTAATATTTAAGAAGGATTTAGATATGAACTTGTGACCCCTGACATTCAAGGTCAAAAGCTGGAAAATAGTTAGGTGGCTGTTCTTGACCATTGCAGATTTGATGAGCTGTGGGGCCTTCTTCCGTGCTGTAGGGAAAGTACAATTTACAAAAATAGATTCTGGTGAAAGGGAGAGAACAACAATGGGTGACACAACAGATGGAGCTACAAAAAGGGAGCGTAAAAGGAAATTTCCAAGGGATGTCAAGATGCTCACAATGGCTGCAATTTTCGGTTTTTGGATTGTTGGAGATTGGATCCACATCCCAAAGTGCACATCAGAACCCTACAAAATCCCATTGTGCTGGTCTCCATGAGAATTGCCTGAGAAATTTGAACGTCTGATGGGAAATTTCCCCTGGTCCATTGGAGCACCTGTGAATATCTCTGACTGAGTTAGCATCAGTGACTTGACAGTTCTGTAGGTCTTATCTGAATCATAGAATCCCCAGAGTGTGAAAGCAGGCCATTCAGCCCATTGACTCCACATCAACCCTCCAAAGAGCACCCCACCCAGACCCACACTATTCCAGTAACCCTGGATCTCCCACAGCTGACCCACTTAACCTTCACATCCCTAGACATTAGGGACAATTTAGCATGGTTACGTCGCACATCTTTGGACAATGGGAGGAAACCCACACATACACAGGGAATAAATGCAAACTCCATACAGACAGTCGCCCAAGGATAGAATTGAACCTGGGTCCCTTGCGCTGTGAGACAGCAATGCTACCCTCTGATCCAACCAGAATAGTCACCCAATAAATGTTAGGTAGAAAACCACAGTATAACTACACAAGTGATGGCTTAGTCACTAAGATAGTCCTTCCAATTCCCCTCCCTCGACATCTTGAACCCCCTGAACTCCCACCCCAAATAGATGTGACAAATCCACACACCCACCTACACGTTTGATCTCACCTGAGTAACCTCTACCACCCAGCAATCAATCCCAATCCTACTAAACTATCCCATGATCCACTCACCCATCTGCCACTCTACCACCTTATCTGAAGAGGACAGCTGTTTCATTCCCAGTGTTTTCAAATTAAAATAGCACTGAATTTGATCTTGTAGGATTTTTCAGTGCAGCATTTAGCCATCATCATTCCACAGATTAGGCTAAACCAACTTTAAATCATCAGGTTTTTTTATATAAGGAGCAACGTCACTCTTAGCATTCAGTGGCTGTCTCAGGTCCAGATGGTTTCTAGAGCTTTAAAGGCAGTAAGTGAGAACAACATACTGACGCCAAGTCTAATTTTCCAAAGGCTCCCTCAATTTAGGAACCATTCCTTATGATTGGAAGGTTGTGTCAGTTGCCAACTAATTTTTTTAAAAACTGACAGGGAGAAAAGAAATGGAATTGTAGACTTGTAATAATTTGATTTGAAGTTATGAGACTTCGTGGTTAAGGATGGAGTGATCAAACACCTTGAGAATGTTCCACTAGTCAGAGTGAGCCAGGGTGGATTGAGAAACTCAAAGGCCAGGAACAGGACAGCATCATGGCAATTGTGCTCAAAGACTTGGGCTCCAGAATTGGCCATGCCGCCCTGTTCCAGTTCATTTACAACACTGGCATCTAACTGAGAAACACAGAAATTTGTGTATGTCATCTCCACATCGAGCAGGGCAAATCTAATCCAGCCAATTACTGTCGCGATAGACTCCAGTTTAATCATCACCAAACTGATGGAAGGGGTCATTGACAGTGCTTTAAGCCAGCACCTACTTAGCAATAAATTGACACTTAGCCTCAATTCTGTATTGAACCATATTAAGTCAGTGGACTCTGGGGAGCACAAAGAGAAGATGGTGTTTTATGCACAGCTCACTGGAACTTTGATATAATCAAAGAGGGGGAAGGTTGATTGCCAAATTGTATTGTACATAAACAAAAACAGAAATTACTGGAGAAACTCAGCAGGTCTGGCACCATGTATGGAGAGAGGGCAGAATTAACGTTTCAATTCCAGTGACCTTTCATCAGAACTGTATTGTACATAGCTTGATGATGAAAAGTCTTAAAGAGGCATGTAACTTAAATGCTAGATATTATAATGTGGCTTTGAGAGGATGATTTAAAAAAAAACTGAAATTATGGCCACAAAACAGTCAGATTAAAATCTCTGTGCTCAGTTTTACAAAAAGAGGATCCCTCAGATTTGAATTTGTAGGAAGAAAGCACCACAGGCAGTTTGGAAGTGTCAGGAACAGCGAGGGCAATACATAGCTGCACCACAAGCCCATACTGTCCTTTAGCTGCTGCCTGAGCTGCAAGATCAGCTTGAGAGTTACCAAAGGACACATCATCATTAGAATTAACATGGGCAGAACATTTTACAATGGCTAAGGGAGAGGGAAGTTGTATAGCCTCTGAATGAGCAGTGCATGCTTGACAGAGGCTCCTGAAGGGATGAGGAAATCCTGTGCTTCCCAGAACTCGCCAAAGTCATGGGCAACCCCAAAAGCATAACAGGAGTCCATAAAAATAGAGGCAGTTCTCCCTTCAACAAGAATACATGCACGGGTAAGGGCAAAAAGTTCAGCAGCCTGGGCTGAACATGTAGAGGGAAGTTGGGCTGATTCGATCACCTCGTGAGGAGTACAGACGGCATATCCAGATTGAAGGCCCCCGGTGGGAGAAGCCGAGCATGAGCCGCCCACATAATGTATAATATCAGGGTTAAGACGTGGATAATCTTGCAAATCAGGTTTTGGGAGGGTGGTGGACTGGAAGACAAATTTGCAGTCATAGGGTTGATGTTTGAACAGCAAATGACGGTGAGCGAGGGATCGGGCAGTAGAGAGGCCTCGTAGTGTAATACGGGTGGCAGTTAGGTGTTGGGTAGCGGCTCTAGTGAGTAAGGAGGTAATTGCATGGGGCACATGTAAGGTAACTTCATGGGCCAAAGTAATAGACAGAGATGACGTGACCGCGTGGTAAGCCTCCACTGTAGACCTGAGGCAGGCAGGAAAGCCTCTTGCTACAGAGTCCCGTAGGACATTGTAATAGACAACAGGCTGGAATTTGTCACCATGCAACTGGGTCAGTACAGCTTGTGAAACGCCCTTTGACTCAAAAGCAAACAAATGGAAGGGTTTAGTGTAATCAGGTAGAAACCAGTGCAGGGGACTAGTGAGTGCAGATTTGAGACATACACAGGCCGAATCTGCTGCTGACATCCAGGTTTACTGATCTAGGGCTGGTGGAATAATCAAATCATGCAGGGAGTGACTAAGTTCGGTATATCCCCACCATCATTCCCAATGAATGGATCAGGTCCTTCTTAGAAGTTGGTCTGGGAATTTTAACGATAGGTACAATTCGCTGACATGACAACAACGCCTTATTTTCATCCAAAACATGACCCAGATAAGTGACAGTGGTCTGACAGAGTTGGAGCTTCTCCTTATTTACTTTATGACCTGTATCAGCTAAAGACTTGAGGAGAATAAGGCTGTCAGTTTCTGAAGATGGGTAGTCAGGGGAGTCAAGAAGGAGGCCTCCACGTACTGAATAAGAGTAGAGTTAGAGTCACTGGTAAAGCGAATGTCACTAATGTCCTGTTTCAGGGCTCGTGACAAGATAGACTGGGTTCAAATAAGAACGTGATAAAATGATGATTTCTAGTAAGTCTGGACTGAGGCCTGACAGGGACGATGAAGTTCAGGCCCATGACTGGGATGATTGTCATACCTGGTACAATCTATGACAAACAGGGCGGGCACACTCATGATTCATCTGCCCCTGTCGCAGATTCAAGTACTCATCCCAACCCTCCTCCACCATATTACCATCCCCTAACTACGGCAAGTCCCGAAACAAGTAATCAACCAACTTATACCCCTGGTACCGCGGGCAACACCAACACCTGTTATTTTGGTAGTGAAAATTTTCTGGTCCTATTTCAAAACATTCCCGTTACCCAAACCAGAAGTGGGGGTGCACTGATTCATCAACCACTCATACACACATTCCCTGGCCCAGCTGGCCAACCAGGCCAGGTCAATCGACCTTGGACCCCTTTCTGAACTACGGGCTATTGTTGAAACTATGCCAAACCCAAAAACCAATATTGAGGAACTCCTACAAAAATTAGAAATTTTGCGTAAGTGTCATAAGCCAAACCGAGAGGATTTGGATCTTATGATGGATGCGTTGCCTCGGAACCAACAAATAGAGACGGGTTAAAGCAGAGTGTAACTGGCCAGAGGACCCTTACAGTGAAGCTCATTTGGGGCAACTTTGGGAAGATTTAAAAAAGGCACTTAGTTGAGAGTTATCCACAAACTGTTGATTGGGCAAAAGATTGATGAAGACCTCAGCAATTATGCTGAGCGGCTCAAAGTTGTTTTTGAACAATATTCTGGAATTGAAGGAGACGCAGGGACACCCGTCCTTGTCAGTATTATTGTAACTGGGTTGCAACCTCGTATGAAACAGATGTTTTGTACTGTTTGTATTGGGTGGGAAGCTAAAAATCTGAATGAGATCTTGAGTATCTTGCAACATTACCAGCACCAATTATAAATGCAGCAGCAGAAAAATAAGGAGAAGCCTGATCATATCCTTATTGCTGATGGCAGACATCCACCCCAAAGGCCTCCATGGGCCAATAAGGGTCGGGTCATGGTCAAAGTCCGAGAGAGACAATTGGCCCTTGTCACATTTGTGGCCACATGAGACACTGGGGTCGGATGCGTAAAAGTGGCCTTAAGTCCCCAGAGAATACTGCACCTTTCTCCGTTTCCAATCCCTTCTCCAAATCAGCACCACAACAACAGCAGCCATAGGGATGCCACTCCCAGACATGGGATACATCATTACTTTTGCCCTCCCAGTCACTCCCAGACCCCTCAGGGACAGTCTCACTTACTATCCAACATCCCAGTCGTCACTAAATGGCAAGGGACCACCAAGAGAAAACCCAGAACTCCTTGCTCCTACAGCAAATCGAAATGTATTGACATTCTATATTAAACCACGTCTCAGTTAGTCGGATGCTAAGTCGTAATTTTCATTGCCCAGTAAGCCTTGCTTGCCTTCTGTATTAACAACTGTCCTTTCAGCCAGTATGGTTGAGTTTTCTTACTCTGGGGTTTAGTAATGTAGTTGTGGTTATGAGTGGACCACTGGCTCTGTGCCAGGGCATCGTGGCCTCAGAGTAATGTCCTAGACACAACCATCTTTAGCCACCTTCCCTCCAACAAAAGATCAGAAGTGGGGATGTTCATAGAGTCATAGAGATGTACAGCATAGAAACAGACCCTTCAGTCCTACCTGCCCATGCTGACCAGACTTCCCAGATAAATCTAGCCCCATTTGCCAGCATTTGGACCATTTTCCTCTAAAACTCTTCCTATTCATATACCCATCCAGGTGCCTTTTAAATGTTGTAATTGTACCAGCCTCTACCACTTCCTCAGGCAGCTCATTCCACACATGTACCACCCTTTACGTGAAAAAATTGCCCCTTAGGTCCCTTTTAAATCTTTCCCCTCTCACCTTAAACCTATGCCCAGGGAAAAGACCTGGTCTATTTATCCTGTCCAAGCCCCTCATGATTTTACAAACCTCTATAAGGTCACCCCTCAGCCTCCAACACTCCAGGGAAAATAGCACCAGTCTGTTCAGCCTCTATCATTGGCTCAAACTCTCCAACCCTGGCAACATCCTTGCAAATCTTTTCTGAACCCTTTCAAGTTTAACAACATCCTTCCTATAGCAGGGAGACCAGAACTGCACACAGTATTCCAAAAGTGGCCTAACCAATGTCCTGTACAGCCGCAACATGACCCTCCCAACTCCTGTACTCAATGCACTGATCAATAAAGACAGGCATACCAAACACCTTCTTCACTATCCTATCTACCTGTGACTCCTCTTTCAAGGAACTATGAACCTCCACTCCAAGGTCTTTTTATTCAGCAACATTTGCCAGGACTTTGTCATTAAGTGTATAAATTCTGCCCTGATTTGCCTTTCCAAAATGCAGCACCTCACATTTATCTAAATTAAACTCCATCTGCCATTCCTTGGCCCATTGACCCACTTGATCAAGATCCCGTTGTACTCTGAGGTAATCTCCTTTGCTGTCCATTACACCTCCAATTTTGGTGTCACCTGCAAACTTACTAACCATTCCCCCTTTGTTCACAACCATGTCATTTATATAAATGATGATAAGCAGTGGACCCAGCATCAATCTGCAGTGTGCCACATGGATGGGTGCTGGGTCCACTGCTTTTCATCACTTATATAAGGGATTTGGATGTGAACGTAGGAGGTATGGACGTTTGCTGATGATTACACAATATTCAGTACCATTTGTGACTCTTTAGAGACTGAAGCAGTCCATGCAAATATTCAACTAGACCCAGACAAATTTCAAGCTTAAGCTGACTCTTCGCAAGTAACACAGGTGCCAGGTAATGACCATCTCCAATAAGAGAGAATCTAAGCATTTCCCTTTGACATTCAATGGCGTTATCATCACTGAATCCCCACCACCAACATCTGGGGAGTTACCATTGACCGTAAATTGAAGTGGACCAGCCATATAAATACACTGGCAAGAAGAGCCAGGAATTCTGTGCTGAATAACTCACCTCCTGATTCCTTAAAGCCTGTCCAACATCTGCAAGGCACAAGTCAGGAGTGTTATGGAATATTCCACACTTGCCTGGATGAGTGCAGTTCCAGCAACACTCATGAGAACTTAACACCATCCAAGACAAATCAACCTGCTTGATGGGTGACCAACCCAGCAACCTAAATGTTCATTCCCTCTCCTGCCCAAGTACAGTAACAGCAGTGTGTACCATCTACAAGATGCACTGCTGCAAATCTCCCAGGCTCTTTTAACTCACCTTCCAAACCCATGACCACTTCCATCTAACTTGCTATCTGCCACAATCTGTTAGAATGCTGGCTCACTTCCTATTTTCCAACGTTTGAAGATAAATGTACTCTCCATTGTGCCGCTCATTTTAATTATGTCAAAAATAGTTCCTTTGACATTTACAAAAGTGGCACTCCAATGATCAGGGGATCAATAGGTAACCCTCCTTCCTCAGTAAACGGCTATGGATTGAAGCCTCATTTCAGAGAGATCAGGATGAAATCCAGGCAAGCACTACAGTTTGGTACGGAGTAGGTGCAGCTTTGTCCAAACTTTTCGATATAACACTAAACTGGGAATTTGAAAGACCCCTTCTATGTCCCTCCCAAACAGCACTGTGTAGGTGTCCCTACACCCCATGGTCTGCAGTAACTCACCACCATCTTCTCAAATGCCATAAGAGATGGGCAATAAATGTTGGCCCAACCAACGATGCCCATGTCCCACAAACCAATTAAAAAAGTGGACGGCGAGTACGGTTAGTGTCCTGGACCGCTATAATCCCTTAGGCAGCACTGTTAAAATAGGTGAAATTTTGATTGTACAGATCTTAAACATTGCAAAAAGGAAAGTGGAAGTTGAAGCATGATGCCCCAACCAACCAGCACCATCTTATCATTCTTTCCTAAATGGTGAATCTTTGTTCAAGTCTGTTTCTGCCATCTCAGTTCCAAATGAGTGCCAGACGGAAAGATTTAACTTTTAAGCAATGTTTAAAACAGATGACCTGACCATTGCTGATGATGGATGCAGCATTACAACAGAGACAATGCTGAACTCGCTGGGTAAAGCACTTTACAATGACCTGCGGTTGTGACTGGTATTAAAGAAATAGGATTTTTGTAGCATTTGGGCCAGTGAAAAATGTACTTTAGAAACCATGTAAGATAGGGCCCTCCCCCCCAAAAAACTTTAAGCTCTTCTCCCGACATTACCTTCAGTCTCCCACAAAGTCCGTGTTAACACTGACAAAATTTGAAAGAATTTTGACTGCAATGATTGATATTGGTTAAGAATTAAAGCAGTTTTCACTGACACGCGCATGCACACCAACACACGCGCACACACAGACACACACATGTGCACACATACACTTGCACAAACACACACATGCACACAGACAAGCACGCATGCACGCAAATACTCAGACATGGTGGGTGGCATGGTGGCTCAGCGGTTAGTACTGCTGCCTCACAGCACCAGAGACGCAGGTTTGATTCCACCCTCGGGTGACTGTCTGTGTGGAGTTTGTATATTCTCCCTGTGTCTGCGCCGGTTTCCTTTGGGTGCTCCGGTTTCCTCCTGGCAGGGTAAGTGGATTGGCCATGCTAACTTGCCCGTAGTGTCCAGGGATGTTTAGGTTAGGTGGGTTAGACATGGAAAATGTAGGAGTAGGGGAATGGGTCTGGGTGGGATGCTCTTCGGAGGGGCGGTGTGAACTTGTTGGGCCGAATGTCCTGTCTCCACACTATAGGGACTCTATGACGTAGACACACATGAACACAGACAGACACACTCTCTCTCACACAGATGCTCTAAAGCATCTGTAGCTTTAGCCTTAAAGGGACAGTACCGCTGCTTTTGGTATTGCTGTGGTAAAATCGTTAGGTTTCTGTGATGGTCAGTGTCTTTCCAGAGTTTTTCCAGTGCAGGTAAGTAAAGGAGAAGAGAATAAATCTGGAAAATATTTTGTTGTGTGGTTTTATGACCACACTTAAGAGTTTGGGTTCAAGACAGACTGGTTGAGGAGAAGACAAGGTGAAGAACTGTCTTCAGGCTTCGGCATCTTTGAGCTCATGTTTAATTGTATTTAGAATCAACATGCAATAAACAGATCAACATACGTCAGGAGTGCGATGGATTACTCCCCATTTACCTGGATGAGTGAAGCTCCAACACCACTCAAGATGCTTGACACCTTCCAGGACAAAGCAGGCCGCTTCATTGACACCACATTCACAAGCATCCACTCCTTCCACCACCGATGCTCAGTAGCAGCAGTGTGTACTATCTACAAGATGCACTACCAAAACTCACCAAAAATCCTCAGACAGCACCTTCCAAACCCACGACCACTTCCATCTGGCAGATACATGAGAATACCACACCTGCAAGTTCCCCTCCAAGCCACTCACCATTTTGACTTGGAAATATTTTGCCGCCCCTTCACTGTTGCTGGGTCAAAATTCTGGAATTCCCTCCCTAAGGGCATTGTGGGTCAACCTACAGCACATGGACTGTAGCAGTTTAAGAAGGCAGCTCACCATCATCTTCTCAAGGGGCAACTAGGGATGGGGCAATAAATGCTGGCCCAGAGAGATTAGGAGTCATGCTGGACTCGAAATATTAACTCTGTTTTTCTCTCCACAGATGCTGCCAGACCTGCTGAGTTTCTCCAGCATTCTTTGTGTTTGTTTCTTGTCTATTTGTCACCTCGATAACTAACAGGGTCCTCCCACACTATGCTATTTATGTCCACTAGGGAGCTGCTTCATTACAATAAAGAAGAACAAAGAACAATAGAGCATGGGAAGGGGCCTCTGGCTCACCAAGACTGCACCAACGCATGATGCCTTTCTAAGCTAAAAGGTCCATGTCCCTCATTTCCCTGCCTATTCATGTTACCTGAGAAAATGCCCTTTAAACACTGCTATTGTATCTGTCTCCACCATCTCCACTGGCAGCGCATTCCAGACACTTCTGTGCAAAAAACTTGTCTCCCTTTTGTCCCTTAAACTTACCCCTTTTTACCTGAAGCCTATGTCCCCTAGTAATTGACATTTCTACCCTGGGAAAAAGACTCTAACTATCCATGCTATCCATGCCCCTCATAATTTTGTAAACTTCTATCAGGCCGCTCCTCATCCTTTGACGTTCAAATGAAAACAAACCAAGTTTGTCCAATCTCTCCTCATAGCTAATACCCTCCAAACAAGGCAACATCCTGGTAAACCTTTTCTGTACTCTCTCCAAAGCCTCCACATCCTTCTGGTAGTGTGGCAACCAGAACTGTATGCAATATTTGAAATGTGGCCTAACTGAAGTTCTGTGCAGTTGAATTGCCAATGTTTATACTCTTTGCCCTGACTAATGATGGCAAGTGTGCCATATGCCTTCTGAACTACCTGATCCACTTGCAAGATTGCTCCAGCATCCTGAGGCCCTTACACCCCAGAAAGAAGGAGAGATTTGCATTTCTGTACATCTTTCACCACCTGAGACTATTCCACAGCCCTTTACAGTCAACTAGGACTTTTGAAAATTAATTGCCATTAAAACATGGAACGACAGCAAATTAATGCACAGGACGGCCTTTCAGTCAGCAATCAGATAACATCCAGGTAATCTGTCTTATGCTGGTTAAGAGATAAATGTTGACCTGAGCACCAGGGAGAATGCTCCTGTACGTCACTGAAAGAGCTCGATGGAGGAGCTCACACCCACGCAGGGGACAGACAGGACCTCAGTTTAATCTCGCTTGCATAAGGCAACGCTGCCAAACTGTGCAGCGCTCCCTCAGTACCGCACAGGAAGTGTCAGCCTAGATTCTGAAAGAGAGAAAAAAAAATTAGCTGTCTAAAATATCAAAAGTTCACCGAGAACCGGTTTATTTATAGAAGATTACTTTTATGCTAAATAGCTGCAAAATAAAACGATTGCAATAAAAAAGTCCAAAGTACAAAGGCATTCCAGATGATAAATTTGAGTCCTCAGGGTGTTGAAGGTTCTCAATATCCATAAAACCCTGTCTGGGGAGACTCCTTTATTAAGACACAATAATTCCACTTGAATGAAGTTTACCCATGTACAGCTTCTATTGAAATGTCAGGCTGACAGTAAAAAGCTGATTTTTATTACCTGTGTTCTGAGATGTGCCCCCTGGGGCTTTGACATCAAGTCCCTCTTCCAGCTGTAATGGTGCAGCCTGCATCTCATCACCAGGAATGGATTTGATTAAATTCATCATAGATTCACAAAAATAAACCACACGGGATGGCAGCAAAGATTGTTTCAGGCACCGAGAGGCATCTGATAGTGACTGCATTTGCTATGGCACTGTGCAATGTGTCTATGAATGGAAAATACAGTTTGAATGAGGGACAGGCTTGGTTTTCAGAGAGACTTGGTTAGTGTGGGGATAATGATTATCCAAGACTTTTTAGAAATTCTCCACCTTCACATTTTCACTCACTATTTCTAATTCATTTGTCATATTTGACAAATCTGTGAAGAGTATTTGTAACTAACAGGGAAACCATATGAACCATTATAGAACATTCTGCTGGGTGCCAATGCAAGAGGGGCCAGGGCAGGGATGGACCAGGACCCCAACCAGTCTCCTGCTAGGATCATGACACACAGGAGCAGAAGTAGGCCATTCAGACCGTTGGGTCTGCTCTGCCATTCAATGAGATTATGGCTGATTTGATAATCCTCAACTCCACTTTCCTGCCTTTGCCCTAAAGCTGTGCACCCCTGATCCCAACTTGTGTCTGGGACTTGATGCATTCTCCTGTCCTGTGCCTGGTTATGACACACAAATTTGGATTGACAGGGCGGCACGGCGGCACAGTGGCTCAGTGGTTAGCACTGCTGCCTCACAGCACCAGGGACCCGAGTTTGAATCCAGCCTCGGGCAACTGTCATGTTCTCCCTATGTCTGCATGGGCTTCCTTCTGGCGCTCCAGTTTCCTCCAGTAGTGCAAAGATATGCAGGTTAGGGTGCATTGGCCATGCTAAATTGCCCGTAGTGTCCAGGGATGTGAAGGCTTAGTGGGTTTTTCTTTGGGAAAATGTGGGGTTATGAGGTTGGGCTGGGTCTGGGTGGAATGCTGTTCAGAGGGTCGGTGTGGACTCGATGGGCTGAATGTCCTCTTTCTGCACTGTAGGGTTTCTATGATGATATGGATTGACCCTTGGACAGAAAACAAAGAACGGGAAGGCTCATCCAAACACAGCAGGAAAACATGACCTGAGCTTTTTGGGAAGTTAACTCCCAACATTTTTCAGTGCCTTTTACAAGGTCAAGCTTCAGCAGAGTGCGAAGACATGAAAAAGGAGGTTTTTCACACATTACTGTGCTTTCCTGTGTTTTATCTTAACATTGAGCACCTGGCTGGGCAAACCATAGGGGATTCCTCAGATATCATGGAGCTTCTCCTGACACAAATCTGTGGGCAGACAGCTGGGAGCTAACTCACTTTAGCAGAGTCTGATCTCTCATTCCTATCCTGTGTGTGTGAATAAGAATTTAATATGAGGGAATAACCTAACTCCCTGGTTAAACAGCTTCCCTACACTGGCTCAGCTCACATAATGAGGAGTGGAATTTTACTTAAAAATGTGCTCGAGTGTTGAAACAGCAGGGGTAGTGTTCCTACTTCTGAGCCAGGAGGTCCAGCTTGAAGTCCAAACTGCTCCAGGGATGTCAGAACCATCTCAAAACTGTGCTGCGTTGATTAAAATGATCCAAATCAGTACCTTCCCTAAAAGTGGAGGGGCCTTTGTCTTTCATTCCTGCCCTTCCCTCACATCTTTTCTTCTGCATTCTAGCTACACTTCATCTTACAGCTGCACCCAGAAGGAAGTCTTACAGACCCATATTTACAACCTAATCTCTTTGCAAATCGCTGCTCCTGAACATTTGCTCATTAGAGAGGCTGTGGCAGGGGTGAATGGGCTCCTTTCCGTGGAGTAAATTTAATTTTGACAATAAACAGGAGTCGGGACCAACTGGTGTTATCAGACAGTGCTGTTCAAGCACACTCTCCTGCTGCTGCCTTGTGTGTGTCTGTGTAATTCTGTTATTGTCTGAGAATCTCGGTGATCATGACCTGAACCCTAGATACAAGACCATAGGCAGGAAGAGAAGAAATAGGCCATTCAGTCCATCAAGCCTGCTCCACCATTTGTCAAAATCAGTCTGCGACACGACCACCAGTTATAGCTCTCCACCCCCTGATCGAAGGTTTTGTGGAATAATCCAGACCCTGTGTTTTAGCAACAAAATACTTACGTCAGTGCTTCTCCCACTAATTTCAAAGCTGATCCAGGAGCAAGTGTCTCTATACTATCAGCTGGTGAAGCTTGATTGAAAATTAACTGTCGACAGCCGACAACACTGTGACCACATGGTCGAGGAAGTATAATGCTTATGGTTAAAGAAATGGTACAAGCTATGTTCCAACACAACAGGATAGAGAGATAGAGAGAACTTAAAAATGAGAATTCTTGATTTTGAAGTGTGAAAATATATCTGTATCTCAACTTCTTCAAACAGAAGAGGGAAGCAACCGATAGCCCTGATGGTTTGCATCCTCAGATGCTAAAAGAGGTAGCTACAGAGAGAATAGATGCACTGGCTGTAATTTTCCAATTCCAGATCCTGGAGAAGTACCAGAGGATTGGGAAATTGCCAACGTGACACCCCTGTCCAAAAAGGCAAGAAGCGGGTAACTATACGATGATTAACCTGACATCTATTGTTGGAAAAGTATTTGGATCAATTATTAAGGAAATAAAAGAAGAACATTTGAAAAATCATTATCTAATCAAGCAGAGTCAGCTTGGCTTCAGGAAAGTCAAAACATGTCTGTCTAATTTATGAGAGTTTTTTGAGGAAGTCTCTCCAAGAGTGGATAAAGGGAAACTAGTAGATGTGTCGTATTTAGACTTTCAGAGGGTGTTCGACAAGGTAGCTATAGACATCATAACACTCACTGTACTGGAGGTAGTATAATGGCATGGATGGCGAATTGGTTCATGGGCGGAAAACAGCGAATCAGGATAACATGTTCTGCTTCAGGTTGGAGACCTGTAACCAGTGGGGTTCCACAGGGATCAATGCTGGCATCACAACTATTACAATATATATTAATAACTTGGAGGATGGAAGTGAATGAACTGCAGCCAGATTTGCAGACGACACAAAAATAAGTGGAAAGGCAAGTTGCAAGGATACAAACAGTTTACAGAGAGATATTGGCAGGTTAAATAGGTGAGCAAAAAGCTGGCAAATGAGGTATCATGTGGGAAAATGTGAAGTTCATTTTGAAAGGAAGAACAAAGGAACATAGTATTATTCAAAGGAGAAAGCTGCAGAGAAGTTGCAACACAGATGGACTTGGGGGTATTTGTGTATGAAACACAGAAAGCTAGCACATAGGGGCAGCAGGGAATCACGAAGGCGAATGGAATGTTGACCCTTATTTCAAAGGGGTTGAAGTATAAGAGTAGGGAATTCTTACTGCAACTGTACAAGGTATTGGTGAGACCACATCTGGGAGTACTGTGAGCAGTTTTGGTGTCCTTATTTAAAGGAAAGCTATTGTTCCATTCTAGGAATTTCAGAGAAGGTTCATCATGATGATCCCTGGTAAGGAGGGACTGCCTTATGAGCAAAGGCTAAACAGGTTGGGACTTTACTCACTGGAGTTTAGAAGAATGAGAGATGATCTCATTGAAACAAATTGGATTCTTAAGGGACTTGACAAGGGAATGCTGAGAGGATATTTCCCCTCATGGGAGAGTCTAGGACCAGAGGGCACAGACTTAGAATAAAGGGGCTCCAATTTAAGACTGAGGAGGAATTGATGAATAAATAAATACATGACTGGAATTTCTTCTTTCAGAGGGTTGTGAGTCTTTGGAACTCATTGCCACAGAGATCTGTCAGGGCAGAGTCCCTGTGTATATTTTAAGGGCAAGATAGATAGATTCTTGATCAGTCGGGAATCAAGCATTATGAGGACAGGTCAGGAAAGTGGACATCAGCCCTGATCCTATTGAATGGTGTAGCAGGCCCAAGGGGCCAAATGGCCTATTCCTGTTCCTATTTCTTATGGTCTTCATTTAGTTAAAGTCAAGATACAACCATCGCAGAACAGCCAGTCACGCAACAACCAGTCAAAGGACAAGCAGTGGAGGATTTCATGGTGTTCCCTAGATTGATGGTGGAACCAAAACAGAAGATAGAATCCATTTAAGATTGTATTGGCATACAAGAGCTGTTTTATGCTTCAACAAGAGGGACCAGCCAGCAAGACAAAACTGTCTCACCCAAACATAACATAAACCGAGGAGAAACCAAAAGTGTCTCACCATTCATCAGTATTATGGTGAAAATTGGTCAGAAATAAAGGCCCATTGAATTGGTCGTGAAAACATATCTGAATGCTGACAGCTGTCCACAATCATGGACAATTGGCTGGTGTATAATAAACAGCTGGTAATTCCCGTTTACCTCAGGAAGATTTCCTGAAAAGAATACACCAGGAACTCTTGGCAATTGGAAAGTGCAGGGCAGCATGATACTGAAGATCTTGTAAGCTGTTGTGAAACCTGTGACTGTACAGGTTTAACAGGAATGTTTTTAATACTGAAGACAGACAGACTGTAAGGATCAGCAAGGTTATCAGGAAGCCTGGGTTCAAGTCCCATCTCCTCCAGAGGAGTGTAGTAATGTCTCTAAGTAGGTGATTAGAAAGAAATCTACACTAGAAACCAAATATTCAATGAAAGGTTTACTATCCTTGAGGTCATTGACATATCTTCAACTGAAGTACTTCAGAGTGCGCTACTACTTATGTACAAATGACTATTACAGTTAAAAACCCGAAAGAACTATGGATGCTGGAAATCTGAAACAAAACCAGAAATTGCTGGAAAAGCTCAGCAGGTCTGGCAGCGTCTGTGAAGAGAAATCAGAGTTAACGTTTTGGGTCCAGTGACATTTCTTCAGAACATTAACTCTGATTTCTCTCCACAGATACTGTCAGACCTGCTGAGCTTTTCCAGCAGTTTGTGTTTAATGAATGAGTTAAGTCTGATATGAAATGCTGAAGGGATTCATGAAGAGGCATTCAAACAGAAATTTCATTTCCGTTATTTTCTCAGGGAGAGTCCTCAGTGACATTTACTCAAGAATACACCAAGAAGGGCAAACTCTCAAATAGCAGAACTGAGAAAGGGAATGGGAGGTTTTCTGCAATAATGTCATGGTTGATAGTGAAAATCTGAAGTAAAATGTTTATGCACACAACAAAGATTATCTGCCAGATTGAATGTAGACATTTGCTGACCCAGATTGAGCATAACCCCATGGAAATCACCATTGAGGAGGGAAGATCATTCTCCTGAGATCGAGGATACATTCAACGAACAACTGTCTGCATCAGAGATCCAAGTAATTGCAAAATACCAAGTTACGTTTCCATGGCCGTCCTCTGTGAGGAAGTACACAAAAATAAAAATCCTCCAGTTGTTGCAGAAGAGTAATTTCCTGTTTCAGCACGATAAGAAATCCACAGTACAAGATGTTCCCCAGTCTGAAGGGACTTTCAGACATCAAGGTGTCAGGAACAAGAAGAGTCGACAGGTCCTCTACCTGGAGATCCATCAATCCTGCAAATCCGAAGAAAACATGCTCTGGGAAGCAGAGTGAAACCTTTAGACCACCTGAATTTGTGAAGTCAGAGACTTGAGGGGATATTGGGAGGTGGTCAGTTATATGTAATAAAAAGAATGAGAAATAAAAAAGTTTGTGGGACGTGTTGTGTAAGTGTCTGAATGGGTTAATATTGAGTTTGTCTTAAGCAATACCCATGATGATGATGTCATTTGGGCTTGGTGGGAGGGGAGCTGAGGATGTCAAAGGGGGAAGACCTCCCATCCAGGTCGTTCTTGTGGTCTCTGCGATCCCTTCGACCTCGTCAGTGTCACACAATAAACCCCATCTTGTTTAAGATAAAAGAACTTTCTCATGAGATGTTTCACATCTATTTTCCTCTACCACACCAGACCAAGTTGGTGTCATCTCTACCTTAAAAGATGATGTGGCAGGAAACCTATCTCAAGGTAAGCAATAGCCCACAAGCCTGTTCCTGTGAGATTTATCTGAATCTTCTCTATAGCCTTCCTCAGCATTGTCCACCTGACTGCAGATTACCTCAGGCCAGACCCTCCGACAGTGCAGCACTCCCTCAGCAGTTACTGTCCAACAGTGCAGTACTCCCTCAGTACTGACCCTTCTGCAATGCTGCACTCTCTCAACACTGACCCTCTAACAGTATAACACTCCCTCAGAACTGACCCTCCAACAGTGCGGCACTCCCTCAGAACTGACCCTCCGACAGTGCGGCACTCCCTCAGCACTGACCCTCTGACAGTGCGGCACTCCCTCAGCACTGACACTCTGACAGTGCGGCACTCCCTCAGTACTGACCCTCCGACAGTGCCCGCTCCATCAGCACTGACCCTCTGACAGTGCGGCACTCCCTCAGCACGGACCATCCAACAGTGCGGCACTCCCTCAGTACTGACCCTCTGACATTGCGGCACTCCCTCAGTACTGACCATCTGACAGTGCGGCGCTCCCTCAGCAACGACCCTCCGACAGTGCGGCGCTCCCTCAGCAACGACCCTCCGACGGTGTGGCACTTCCTCAGTACTGACCCTCCGACAGTGCGGCACTCCCTCAGCACTGACCCTCCGACAGCGCGGCGCTCCCTCTGTACTGACCGTCTGGCAGTGCAGTATTCCCTCAGTAGTGACCCTCTGACAGTGCGGCGCTCCCTCAGTACTGACCCTCTGACAGTGCGGCACTCCCTCAGTACTGACCCTCTGACAGTGTGACACTCCCTCAGTACTGACCCTCTGACAGTGCGGTGCTCCCTCAGTACTGACCCTCTGACAGTGTGGCACTCCCTCAGTACTGACCCTCCGACAGTGCGGCGCTGCCTCAGCGCTGACCCTCTGACAGTGTGGTGCTCCCTCAGTACTGACCCTCTGACAGTGCGGTGCTCCCTCAGTACTGACCATCTGACAGTGCGGTGCTCCCTCAGTACTGACCCTCTGACAGTGCGGTGCTCCCTCAGTACTGACTATCCAAATGCACAGCACTTCTTCAGTACTGACAAAAAAACTGCAAATGCTGGAATCGAAGGTAGGCAAACTGAAGGCTGGAAGAACACAGCAGGCCAGGCAGCATCTGGAGGAAAGGAGCAGTCCTGAAGAAGGGTAATACCCGAAACGTTGACTGCTCCTTTCCTCCAGATACAGCTTGACCTGCTGTGTTCTTCCAGCCTCCTGTTTGTCTACATTGAACTTCCTCAGTACCACTGTCTGACGGTGAAAGGGGTACCTGTTACCCAGGGAGTTTGCCAAAAATTTACTGCCAACAGTCCTTTCGATGCCCACTGCCCAACCCATTCACCTCTGCAGTTAATAAGTGATTTAATTGGGAGTTAATTTGGGAATAATTTAATTCCTTGGATGGATCAGTGTGGTAGGGGAAAACTAAATAAAACTAACTCAAGGCATCTAAAATTCTTTAATTAAATCTGAAATAATTTTATCGCAACCATTGACCTATTCAGTTATTTAATTTTATTGCAGTCTCACTTCTCAATTTTCCTGTGGGTATAGACAGTGCCCTGTTTAAATATGGATTTATGAAACTGATCTAAATTGACAAGTAGGAGCACCAGAGGATAGTGACAGCATTAATCATTGTTTAACTCATTGTATGCCTAACTAAACTAGCTCCCTGAGATCCACACAGTGATTAACCATTACTGTACTGTGAGAACAGGAATGGTACAGTGATATGGTGATTAACCCTTTCCTTGCA
>NC_063369.1:18189595-18193255 GCF_021869965.1 Rhincodon typus
GGGAGAACAGGAATGGTACAGTGATATGGTGATTAACCCTTTCCTTGTAGGGAGAACAGGAATGGTACAGTGATATGGTGATTAACCCTTATCTTGCTGTGAGAACAGGAATGGTACAGTGATATGGTGATTAACCCTTTCCTTGCTGTGAGAACAGGAATGGTACAGTTACACAGTGATTAACCCTTATCTTGCTGCATGATGGGTGCTTTCTGCAGCGACATGATGAATCCTTGCCCAGCTGATTAAATGGAAGTTTTGTCCATTTGCATTGTAACTAAACCTTCCCCTGCTCAACAACAACAACTTACATTTAAATAGCATCTCCATCTTCCATAGTTATCTCTATTGAGATGCACAATGACAAAATGGGATGTAAAAGGATACTGTTACAAAGAAAAGGCATGCTGCCAGGTTTGGGGAGGTGTTGGGCAGTGTGAGTGGAGGGGAGCTATGATTTGGAGAGCCTGATGAATTCTGTAGAGGGTCTTAAAGCAGGACAGAGGTTTCAGACTGGATTAGCAATCAAATCCCAAAGTCTGGCGATGATTCATTTGGAGAACTGGTACACATACGATAGGTCAAATGGCTTCCTTTTGTGATTATGTGACTAAGGCAGAGGAGCAGGCCATTCAGCCCCTCAAGACTATTCCGTTGTTCCGTATGATCAGAGCTGATCTATGCTTTGACTCAAGATGCCTGCTTTAGTATCTAACACCTGAATACCTTTGGTTAACATAGATCCATCATTCGCAAATTTGAAATTAACAAGTGACCCAGCATTAACAGCAACTGATGGAACAGGGTTTCAGATATTGACCCCACTTTGTGTGTGTAAGAACTGGCTCTAATTTTTAAACTATGTCCCCTAGTCCTAGGCTCCACTCTGGTTGAAATAGTCTTTGCCCACACTATTAGTTTCCACTAATATCTCAAAAACTTTGGGATAGTCATTCTAAATTCCAGGACAGAGAAACAGGGAGAGATGATGGTGCAGTGTTGATATTGCTATGGTGAGGAATGTCAGCTCAGCCATGATCCTTTTGAAAGAGGTGTAGACTTGAGGAGCTGAACAGCCTACTGCTGTTACTATTTCTTATGGTCTTATTGTCTTACCAATGTGCTTTAGCGAAGTACATTTGCAATCCTTACCCAGTCTGGTCAATGTGTAATCCCCAACTCACAGCCATAAGGTGTCTTCTTAACTGCCCTCTGAAATGGCTGAGCAGGCCGCTCAGTTCAAGGGGCAATATAGGACATGCAACAAATTTTGGCCTTGCCAGTGATGTCTGCATCCCATAAAAGAATGAAGAAAAGTTATGTGAGATAATAAGGTGTACAGCTGTATGAACACAGCAGGCCAGGCAGCATCAGAGGAGCAGGAAAGCTGACGTTTCGGGTCTGGACCCTTCTTCCTCTGATGCTGCCTGGCCTGCTGTGTTCATCCAGTTCTCCACCTTGTTATCTCAGATTCTCCAGCATCGGCAGTTCCTACTATCTCTAAGAAAAGTTATGTAATCTCTGCTCGTAATTTAGTCTTTGGCTTCATCATCACAATTGTGTACATGCTGCATTTTCATTGAACCAGTTATCTTGTCGTGTGGGTAGATTGACACTATAATCTCTCCCAGTACGTCATTCCTAAAAGGTGGTACCAAAACCTGCTTCTGGTAACTCCGGGCTTGGTCTAACTCGGGAATTGTTTAGCTGAAGCATTACCTGTATCGTCGTGTACTCTAGCTCCAGCTAGAGTTTCATTATCTTTACGGTTATTTCGTTATACACGTCCATGATATTTTCATTATTTTTGTACACTGACTCAGAAGGGGTTGCACAATTAGGACGGCGTGAGGAGGAATTTCTTCCTTCCAAGGGGAGTGAATCTGTGGAATTTTTTACGACAGAGGGCTGTCGAGGCTGGTTCATTACGTATATTCAAGTCTGAGATAGACAGATTTTTAATTAGTGAGGAAATCAAGGCTTGTGGGGAAATGTAGGAAAGTGGAGTTGGGGATGATCAGATTAGCCATGATCTCAATGAATGGCAGCACAGACTCAATGGGCTGAGTGGCCTGCTTTTGCTCCCACTCCTTATGATCTCATAAGCCTCTTTGGATTTCCACAGTTTCTTATAGATTCATAGAATACCCACTGCTTCCTGTCATACAGAAAGTCTAGAGTTCTTTCCTTCCCTGGTAAAAAGTGGATGACCTTCCACCTGGTTATTTTAAAATCCATTTGCCGCAACTTTGCCCATATTCATTTAGGCTGTTAGTATCTATTTGTAATATCTTGCTCCCATCCACACTGCTTACACACTGCTTGACTTTGTGTCTTTGGCAAACTTGGATATGTGGCTTTTCTATCCTGCCATCTAACTCACTGATAAATAGTCAGTCAGAACAGAGACTGCAGAACACCATTTGTTACAGCCGCCAATCTAAGGTCATCTTTTTTTCTGTCCTTGTTCTACGGTTTGGACCATTGACGTCCATTGGATTGGTCCAAGCTTACAGGCATTGGCTCATCATCGCCCTCTGTTGGATAGCTGACCCAGAGGCTCTCACGCTCTCACTGCCTGATATCAGCATATTTCAAGGGTTATAAGAATGTTTACTAGAATGGCTTCAGGAATAAGAAACGTCTGTTATGAAGAAAGATTGAAGAAGTTGGGACTGTCCACCTTAGAGAGAAAAAGGCAAATCAGGATCTTTCGATGGTTTCCCAACCCAGGAGCAGGCTGGCCTGAATAGATGGGGAGAAACCATTCCCACGTCTAAAAGGAACAAGAGCGACAGGCTACAGATTTAAAGTGATGTTCACAAGTATCGAACGTGATGTGAGGAAAAACGATTTCACACAGTGAGGTCTGCAATGCATTGCCCGGGAATGTGGCGGGTTCAGGTTCAATTGAGGTATTGAACAGGCCATTGGATGTCTATGTTCATAGAATCAATGTGAGAGAGTAAGGCCAAAAAGCAGGAAAGTGGCATTAAGGCAAGATGCCATGTTCTAGATGGAAAGGATGGGGGAGTTAAACTGGTGATGCTGAGAGACCAGACATCACTGTAGGTCAGTGAGGATGGAATGGTGGCTGTGATGGACAGAGCTCGCAGCAAAGAGGTTCCACCTGAATTGGTTTTCACTTACATTGGAGGTGGAGGTAGGGGTATTGGTCTGTGACTGCAGTATTAGAAGGCTAAGGGCTGAGGGCTGAGGGCTGAGGGCTGAGGGCTGAGGGCATTAGTGTTCAACTGCAGCTGGACTGAGGCTGAGGGAAGGCCAGACAATGTTAAATATTCGGGATCTGAACCATTGTTGGATAAGTAACAGGAGATCCCAGTGTGAACAATCCCTGTCAGTGAGTCAATGATATTGGGTAAAAATGATGGGGCAGGACTATATCAAATATAATTCCACTCACACTGGGCACTATGTCCCATTCTGGTCACTCTGGGTATTGTGTCCTGTTCTGGTCATACTGGGCAATGTGTCCAGTTCCTGCCGCAGTGAACACTGTATCCAGTTATGGTCACTCTGGGCAGGGTGTCTGGTTCTGGTCACACTGGGTTCTGTGTCTCATTTTCGTCACTCTGAGCACTATATCCAGTTACAGTCAGTCTGGGCACTGTGTCCAATTCTGGTCACACTGGGCACTGT
>NC_063369.1:18193265-18213257 GCF_021869965.1 Rhincodon typus
AGTTCTGGTCACACTGGGCACTGTGTCCAGTTCTTGTCTCACTGGGCGCTGTGTCCAGTTCTGCTCACGCTGGGAGCTGCGTCCAGTTCCGGTCACATTGGGTGCTGTGTCCTGTTATGGTCACACTGGGCGCTGTGTCCAGTTCTGGTCACACTGGGAGCTGCGTCCAGTTCCGGTCACACTGAGCGCTGTGTCTTGTTATGGCCACACTGGGCGCTGTGTCCAGTTCCGGTCACACTGGGTGCTGTGTCCAATTCTGGTCACACTGGGCACTGTGTCCCATTATGGTCACGCTGGGCACTGCCTCCAGTTCCGGTCTCACTGGGCACTGTGTCCAGTTCTGGTCACACTGGGCGCTGCATCCAGTTCCGGTCACACTGGGAGCTGCGTCCAGTTCCGGTCACACTGGGCACTGTGTTCAGTTTCGGTCACATTGGGCACTGTGTCCTGTTATGGTCACATTGGGCACTGCGTCCTGTTATGGTCACACTGGGCACTGTGTCCAGTTCCTGTCACACTGGGCATTGCATCCTGTTATGGTCACACTGGGCACTGCATCCAATTCCGGTCACACTGGGCACTGTGTCCAGTTCTGGTCACACTGGGCGCTGTCTCCAGTTCCGGTCACACTGGGCACTGTGTCCAGTTATGGTCACACTGGGCACTGTGTCCTGTTATGGTCACACTGGGCACTGTGTCCAGTTCTGGTCACACTGGCCGCTGTCTCCAGTTCCGCTCACACTGGCCGCTGTCTCCAGTTCCGGTCACACTCGGTGCTGCATCCAATTCCAGTCACACTGGGCACTGTGTCCAGTTCTGCTCACACTGGCCGCTGTCTCCAGTTCCGGTCACACTGAGCACTGCGTCCAGTTCTGGTCACACTGGGCACTGTGTCCTGTTGTGGTCACACTGGGCATTGCGTCCAGTTCCGGTCATACTAGGCACTGTGTCCAGTTCCGGTCACACTGGGCACTGCGTCTAGTTCCAGTCACACTGGGCACTGTGTCCCGTTCCGGTCACACTGGACGCTGTGTCCTGTTATGGTCACACTGGGCGCTGTGTCTTGTTCTGGCCACAATAAGCACTATCTCCAGTATGAACCTGTCCCAGAACTGTACCCTGGGCCTCCTAGTCCAGTGACACTACCACTGTCTCCCCACCTTCGCATGTGGGAAGGGATGGTTTGCATTCATTCTTACTGAACAGACCAAGTTGCTTCCAATGAGCTTAGAGAAACCATGGCTCAGAGAGAATTGATGGTGCCACAATAAAGTTAGCCTCAGGTGACCATTAAACCACTGCCATCTGCCATCCTTACCTGGTTTGGCCTACACGTGTCTCCAGATTCATAGGAATGTGAGTGACTTTAATTGCCCCCCTGGATAATTAGAGATGGGCAATAAATGCCAGCCTAGCCAGGGATGCCCATATACTGTGAGCAAAGAAATAAACACTGCAGCATTAGCGTTACCAACCCTTTAGGGCTGGCCTGGAGTCCCCAGCAATTCAAGATTAAGCTGTAGGATATTGCTAAACAGAGCACATTGAAGGGAAATCGCAGGGAATGTTTTAAAAAAGCCAGAGTCTTTTTCCCTCTCACTTTCTTCTGTCGGGAGATGCTGTACATGGGACAATTTAATACCAGACACTCAACCTTCGTTGCTTGGCCTTACAGAAGGCCTTACTGCCTCTGGACAGTGAGTTGGACATGGGAGGCATTACTGGAGGGAGTGCTCAGAGACAGGAGGTCACTGTACTGGAACCTCTCAGGCAGCGTACAGCACAGTTGGTAACCTGCATGGACTACAGTTCCGCAGAGAGTTACCTTCACCTTCAAAGATACAAGGCAACTCTTTGGTTTGTATCATTGTAGAATCATAAAACCCTTCACCACAGGAGAAGGCCATTCAGGCTCTTGTGTGTGCTAGCCCTTTGAAAGTATGGTTGCACCCCCTTGGTTTTTAAAATAAAATCATAAACTGCTCATCCTCAAGCATGTGTGCAACTCTCTGCTGAAATTATTCATGGAAGCAGTTTCCACTAATTTTCATGTTGGCTGACGTCTGATGGAATTGTTGATTTTTTCATACAGATGTTATTAAAGACAAAGCTAGATAAGCATATGAGGGAGATGGGAAGAAAAGGCTTAAACACATGGACAAACAGATTCCAACATCATCTTCCCTGTTGTTGTCAGACTTATGAAAGAAGCTCCCAAATTTTAAGTTTAATGTTGACCTTGATCTTTGTGCGCCATTGTATTCCTCGCTCTGTTCTATTACCCTAATGCACTTTGTATGGTAATGATCAGCCTGTACTAGACCCAAAACAAAACTTTTCACTGTACCTAGGTATATGTTACAATAATAAATCAAATCAAAATACTGATAGTGCTAGCTGGGGAAGGATGAGAGGAGGCTCGTTGTAAATGACAGCATGGGCTGGTTGAGCCGAGTAGTCTCCTTCTGTTTTTGTGCACTCCGTGCGATCCCAACAACTCTCCTCCAGATCTTACCTTAACGGTTATAAATCTATAATGTCTGCTCATTGACTGAGAGAACCTGAGAGTCACCTGAGAGAATGGGTTCTCTCTGTCTGTACATCGTCGCACTTACCTTGAACACCTCCAGCGTCACTGCTGAACAGTCTCTGTCCCAATTGAGGGGAACAGTCCTGACTTTCCCAAGCACTGCACATGACTGAAGTGCCTCATCCCCATTAACATCCTGGTAAACTGCCAGGTGTGCTTGGAATGGCTCATGATAACCAGAGCTGTTTGTTAAACTATGTATGTTCAATACAAAGTAGGGGGTGATCCCTACACAACCATCCTGGAGTCAGTTCTTTGACACACAGTCATGTGACTTGTTGCCACTTCCTGCAATGTGATGCCACTTCCTGTGATACCCTACACCATGTGAACCATTCTGCTCTCTTTCTAAGGACTTTCTGCCTTTCCTAAATGGTGAAGGGTGTGACTAATCTTTCACTGTGTTGTATGGTGCCACACCTTGCATTTGGGTTCTTTACAGATTCAGTAAGGAAGGCAAAGCCAACAACTGTCTCAGGCTTAGACTTCAAAATAACACTATTGATTGTCAATTATTATTAAATACTGCTCTACATGGTAATTGGAGATCTGCCAGGCTCTGACTTCCCAGAGGGTGATCCCAGCAAAACTTACACATGACACATACGTGTCATGCTTCAAGTACTATGGACAAGTACATGATTAGGAAAGGTTTAGAAGGATGTGGGCCAAATGCAGGCAAATGGGCCTAGTTTAGTTTGGGAAAGTTGTTCGGCATGGATGAGTTGGACCGAAGGATCTGTTTCTGTGCTGAATGACTCTATTACTGTTACTTTTTAAGAACTGATTTTACCCCACCACGTTATAATTAAACTTGGCAGGGACTAAACTACTTTCTTTATGTCCATGTCTCTCAGGATTCTCCCTCTAGTTCTGGTGTGTTCAACCTTCTTCCAGTTCAACCTAACTCCACCCACTCTGTACTGTTTATACTCAGAGATGT
Source organism: Rhincodon typus (assembly GCF_021869965.1). Classification (NCBI taxonomy): domain Eukaryota; kingdom Metazoa; phylum Chordata; class Chondrichthyes; order Orectolobiformes; family Rhincodontidae; genus Rhincodon; species Rhincodon typus. The sequence goes on from NC_063369.1 coordinate 18,196,799, forward strand.
GCAGCTAAGTGACATCATTGCAAGATGGCTCCAGGGTCCTCATGCCCTTCCACAACACCCCGAATTGTCCACTATAGTACAATGGTGCCCTAACCCATACCTTATATTTTTTCCTTGATTTTTAAACCCAGATTCCTTATTAATCACCTGAACGTGCCCTTTGCTGTATAATGAGATGTGTATGTTAATGAGGTGATAATGTCACACTGACATCAGCATACTACAGAGACTCTGAATAGAGTGAATGAATAAACTGTGTTACAGAGCTTCATTATGGAGGTTAGTGTTATGTGTAATCGTGTGTGTGTAGAAAGAGATTCAGGTGGTCACTCATTGATCAGGCAGGCCAAGACTGAGATGCAGCAAAGTCCGTGTGGAGAGGTTACAGGCTAAGGGAGCAGTCTCTCAGCACTACATCATGGACTCCCAAGACCCAAACCTCATGGTAATCTAAATCTTCAACACTGACCAACAGTGAGTTGCATCAGTGAAGATAGATCAAACTGACCTCTGAGGGCTTGTGCATATGGACAGCAAGGGCTCTCTGATCGTCTGTACTTTTGGAAATGCCACCACTTAACCAATCAGAGCTGTATCACCTCATTACAGGAGCAGGAGTAGGCCACTCAGCCCCTCGAGCCTGCCCTGCCACTTAATAGGATCATGGTTGATTGTAACCTCTAATGCACATGCCCACCTACTCCCAATAATCTTTGACCCCTTGCCAGATGAAGTGCTGGAGGCTGGTACAATTATAACATTCAAAAGGTCTCTGGATGGGAATATGAGTGGAGGGGGTTAGAGGGATATGGGCCGACTGCTGGCAAATGGGACTAGATTAATTTAGGATATCTGGTCAGCATGGACGAGTTGGATCAAAGGGTATGTTTCCATGCTGTATGATACTATGACTCTAAGTCTATAGATCTGATGTCTACAGAGGTGATGAAGATGGTTGGTGAGAGAAAAGCATTTGATGTTGTCTACATCGACTTCAGCAAAGCCTTTGACAGGTCCCTCATGGCAGACTGGCACAAAAGGTGAGGTCACATGGTATCAGGGGTGAGCTGGCAAGATGGAGGCAGAACTGGCTTAGTCATAGGAGACAGTGGGTAGTGGCGGAAGGATACTTTTTGAAATGGAGGGTTGTAACTAGTGCTAGGACTTCTGCTGTTCATGGTCTACATAAATGATTTGGAGGAAAACGTAGCTGGTTTAATTAGTAAGTTTGCGACGATACAAAGATTGGTGGAGTTGCAGAACGTGAGGAGGATTGGCAGAGGGTACATAGATCAATTAGAGGCATGGGCAGAAAAATGGAGGATGGAGTTTAATCTGGACAAATGTGAGGTGATACATTTGTAAAGTCAAGTACAGGTGGAAATTACATAGCGAATAGCAGAACCCTTTGGACTACTGATATGCAGAGGCACCTGGGTGTGCTGGTCCACAGATCACAGAAGGTGGCAGCACAGGTAGGTAAGGCAGTAAAGAAAGGCCTATGGCATGCTTGCTTCCTTTGGAAGAGATATTGAGTATAAGGACAGGCAAGTTATGCTGCAGCTTTATAGAACTTTAGTTAGGGCAGACTTCATACAGTTCTAGTCACCACACTACCAGAAGGATGTGGAGGCTTTGGAGAGGGTATAGAAAAGGTTTACCAGGATGTTGCCTGGTATGGGGGATTTTAGCTATGAAGAAAGGTTGGATAGACTGAGTTTGTTTTCACTGGAACACAGGAGGTTGAAGACCAACCTGACAGAAGTTTATAAGATTGTGAATGGCATGGATAGAGTGGAAAGTATGAGACTGCTTCCCAGGGTGGAGGGGTCAATTACCAGGGGACACAGGCTCAAGGTGGAGGGGCAGGGGGTAGTTTAAAAGAGATGTGTGAGACAAGTTTTTCACACAAAAGGTGGTGAGTGCCTGGAATGCGCTGCCAGAGGAGCTGGTGGAAGCCGACACAATAACAGCATTCAAGAAACACCTGGACGAATACATGATTGGAAGGGAATAGAGCGATACATATCCTGAAAGTGAAGACAATTTTACTATGGAAGGGCAAAATGTGTCAGCACAGGCTTGGAGGGCTAAAGGGCCTGTTCCATCTTTCCTAGAGAATCTTTACAGAGATGACACACCTCTGGAGCAGGTGGGACTTGAACCTGGCTGTCTTAGCTCAGAGCTAATGACATCACCATGGCACTTGGTGTTCCCAGGTTGTTCCTCATCCAGGTGCTAGTATTTCTCCACTTCTGCTTTAAAAATATCTGAGGACTCTGCCTCCATAACCGTTTTAGGAAGAGAGTCCCAAAGACTCTCTAATAATGTTATTAACTTTCTTAATGACTAGCATTGAACTTTCTATCAGCCCTTTCACCATTCGGTCAATGTCGGCTCTTTCTCTCTTCATCACAATCTTTGCCAAGTTTTGTATCAGCTGCACATTTTGCATTGTGGCTTACTCCACCTCAATTTACATTATTTCTACAAATCCGCAAAGGCCATTATAAAAAACTTCCCCATCTGAAAAATATCCATCCACCCACTTCCCGAGCCATTGCTTTCTGTCACAGACCCAATTCCATGCCTGTTATTTTTCCATTAATTCCACAACTTTCCATCTCATCACTAAGACCGTGGAATAATTTATCTAATATCTTCAGAAGGTCCCAAGGATAATGAAGAAATTTTCTATGAAACTCCAGTCTTTTGTTTGTTGTGTGTTGGAAACTGTTATCAGTTAACAATGCTATTTTACAATCAATACTGTTACTAACATAAATAATTAAATATAGTTAGCACAGCGATGGGGATACCATCTCGTCCAAGTTGTTTCTAGACAGCTATGGCTCCAGTGCAGAAAAGGGGGTTCTGTGTCTCAGTGTTGAGGCTTCACACTAGTCCCACACTCAGTGGAAATATTCTGCAGGATGTCTGTTAGGTTGTGTATTGTTGGACTGTGAAAGAAAGGTATACCTTTAACATCTAGAGTCATGACCAATTTTTAGTTATGAGCTATGGTTGGGAAAGCTGTTTTCCTTTAGAGAACCATAACAAAATTAATGTTTTTCAGGATTCATTGACCAGTTAACTTGAAGAGTTCACGTATCGGGGTCTGCACATGATACGTTAAGTTGGAAACCTTACAAAAGTGCTTCATTTAGGATTGAGTTGAGGAGGAACTTCTTCACCCAAAGGGTTGTGAATCTGTGGAATTCCCTGCCCTGTGAAGCAGCTGAGGCTTTATTGTTGACTGTTTTTAAGGCAAAGATCAACAGATTTTGAACAGTAAAGGAATTAAGGGTTGTGGTGAGCGGGCAGGTAAATGGAGCAGAGTCCGTGAAAAGATCAGCCATGATCTTACTGAATGGTGGAACAGGCTTGAGGAGCCAGATGGCCCATTCCTGCTCCTATTTCTTATGGTCTTATTTTTGGTCATATTTTTCTTTCTCTCAGGATACATATGGAATTAAAATATTTTAATCATAGAAATTCTGTTTGAGATACAATGGTCTGTTAGAGAAATTGTCCCAGGTATTTTAAAACATACAGTCTCAGTTGGGTTGCACACTGCTCAATTTTTTTTACATTAATCTTTGTTTAACAAACTGGTATCCATTTGTGGAATTGAACAGCAAAAAACCTTTAGAGTTTGACAGCTGTTTTAATGTAAATTTGTAGTTTAGCACAAACGTCAGTTTCCACCTTGCCCTTCTAGCCCAGTCCAGAAGACACAGAATTCCTACAGTGTGGAAACAGGCCATTTGATCCAACAAGTCCACACTGACCCTCTGAAGAGCATCCTACCTAGATCCATCCACTACCTTTTCCCTGTACACTGCATTCCCATGATAACACATCTAACCTACACATCCCTGAACACTACAGGCGATTTAGCATGGCCAATCCACCTAACCTGCAGATCTTTGGACTGTGGGAGGAAACTGGAGCAGCCGTAGGAAACCCATGCAGACACGAGGAGAACATGCAAACTCTGCACAGACAGTCGCCCGAGCGTGGAACTGAACCCGGGTCGCTGGCGCTGTGAGGCAGTAGTACTAACCACTGATAGTAGGAACTGCAGATGCTGGAGAATCTGAGACAACAAGGTGCAGAGCTGGATGAACACAGCAGGCCAAGCAGCATCATAAGAGCAGAAAGGCTGATGTTTTGGGCTACTGTGCTGCCCCATACCAATGCCCCACTGGGGATGAACCCAGCTCCTCTCAAAACAAAATCCACCACTAAATTAAGAAGTAATCCAATTAACACATTACAAAGACAGCCCACCAGGGACAGTGTAAATCTAAAAAAAATCGAAACGGGGATGAAACAAGGTGGGGGCCTAAATCAAAATGGAGTTGGAGGGGAGATGATGAACTCTGGATATCTAAGTACTTTGAGGGTGCCAGTGGACATTGTGAACACCCTCTGCAAGCGCACCTGGACACAGCCATTGCTGCAGAACAGGGCTAGGCAGTCAAGGACCCAGCTCTTGTTTTGTATTTTGGAGCACCATCTGCCAAATCACCCATTTAACCAATTAATAATTAATTAAAAACACAGCCCATCAGGCTGGTGTCACAATAAAACAAAGGTGTGAAAATCAGGTTGTGGGTGGGGAATTAAATTAAGTTAGTGTTGGGGGTGTGCCTCATCTCTCTCACTGAAACCTTCAAGAGCTCAGCTCTGATTTTTATTGTTGCAAACCCGCCAACAAATCACCCAATTAAATAACTTAACCAGCACTGCCTGCCTATAACAGTGACAAAGGTGATACTGTCTCTACCTCTGAGCCAGCAGGCACAGATTCATGCCCTTTTGTTGCTGTTACACTGACCCTGATGGTCGGTACTGGTTAATTGTTACCTGTTTAGTTGTTAAATTGGGCGAGTGCTTTTACACCTATTTCCCCATCACTTCGTCCTCAAAGGAATACAATGAACATTGCCTGCTCGTGATGAACTCTGGAGCTGTTCCCATTGATCTGGCAGGGGAGTGGCATTTCCAATGCTGACGTGTACTGAGCTCTACATTCCAGCTGGGAATTCCAATCCTGGTTCTTGCAGAAACAGCAGAAATCCATCAGTTCCCTGATGGCGCAGGATAGTCGTGGGAAAATAAACAGCATCCCCATTTTGTGGCAGTCTATCGCCATGTCCTGAGATGTCAGTGTCCGACAATACAGCCAGTCACTTTGACAGCTGCTGTGAAAAGCGTGAGTGTCTATGGTTATTGAAGAGTTAGGATGCCCCACTGGATTGGGTGCCAGGTGGGTAGACTGCCAGGTGAGCAATGCTATGCTTATGGTAGGTTGATGTGTGGGTATGACAGGGCTGATGGGTGTGGGGAGTGATTGGCAGCAGGGGTTGGAGGGTTGATGGAGTCTTGGCTTCCAGGCCAGTGGAGGTGGGGGTGGTGATCCAGTGGTGTAAAAGGGCCGGGGAACTTGAGCAGCTTAATCGTTATGCAGGAGTTAGCCCAAGTTTTTAACTGTCTAACATTTACTTTAAAACTGTCAACTTAACAGAAGCAGAACCCTCTGAATTCCCTACCATTACGGAGATTTTTCAGATACTTTCAGACACGGAGGAATTGTCTGAGCAATTTCACAGAGACAGCTGCAGGGTCCAGTCTCTACTGCTCTATGGACTATCTGATCATTAGAATGTCCAGGTCCTGAACTGACTCAGTACATTTTCACCAGTGTTATGCTTATGTGAGATAGAACATAGTTGATACAACTCAAGTGTTTCCAGTGTGTTTGATTTAAATAGGTATCGGAATGGCAGCTCAATTTGAGTTTATGTTTAAAATACCTTGTCCCAGAAATAACTTGGAAGTTCTTCTTGGCTGTATGTTACAACAGAATAATCATTGGCAAACTATCAGGGAGAGAGATGGGTCAGAGAGTATGTGAAAAGTAGCTCTGCTAACCTTTCAAAACGGAATTAGAATCATCAGTTAATTTCCTGGTGATTTCAGGGACCAAACGTGACAGTAAAATCACACAAGCTTTTGAAATAAATGCTGCTGGACCTGCTGGGCATTTTCAACACCTTCAGCTTTTTATTTCAAATTTCCAGCATCCACAATACTCTGCTTTAAATATTAAAATAAATAAATGCTTTTTACTTCCTTTGAGCATGTTTTGAAAAGAAAGTAGTTGTAAAACCTATTGGAGAGACATATTTAAGATTTTGGACACAAGATACAGGGAGGATGTGAGGAATGACTTTCTCTTAAGACAGTGAGTAGTGACAACATAGAATCTGCGTCTCTGAGGGTGAGGGAAGCCTGGATAACTGATGCCTTTGTACAGGGATTGGGATCAGCACTCACAAGAAGTGAACTTGCAGATTAATGGGGATGCAGCAGACGCAATGGGAAATGACCAGAATGCTCTACAGTGAACTAGTATGAACCTGATAAGCCAAATGACCGCCTTCTGTGGTGTAAATGACCCTGTGACTCCAGAGATGGCATCTAGCATTCAATAGCCATGTGCAAGTTAATATTTCAGGATTGTTTGTTGGTTTTGCATTGACGTTTCGATTAGCAGGCATTGCAAGGGTCAGAGTAGCGCAATGGGTAGTGTCCTTACCTCTGGGCTAGATGTTCTGGGTTCATTTCCCACCACAGTGTATTATAATGTGGCCAGACAGGTTGGTTGTCAGTTTGTGAATTCTCCTAGCAGGATATATTAGGAGCGTTTCCCATTCTTGAAGAACTGTGTGGTCTCTACATAGCAACAACCTGACCCATTCAATATTTCTCACAGAGATCCTTGCCATAAGCATGAGCCCCCTTTGTTCCCAGGAAGAACATAACCCACCCCCTTCCTGTCTATTCCTCTTGATGACAATTAGGTCCAATATTGTACCAGCTTCTACCCACTGTGGCTGCACTGGATCTAGGGGCAGGGATTTTCCGATGTAGATATTTCCTTCCTCACCACCCAAAGGGTCACCAGGAAAGGCTGGTTGCCTCATAGAGCTGTTTAACATTTGAAGGGGACATTGGTTAGCTCAAGGCTTAGACCCCGCCCCCCCCCACCCCCACCTTCTCCCCTTGAGAGAGTTGCTAACCAAGATGATTGGTTGGCAGCTCTGCCCTACCACCACTGCCAGGTTAGGGTGGTTCCTGAAAGACAGGAGCTAATGTGTGTATACAATGTTGCAACTCTGCCTGGTAGCTACCCTGCTGTGGGTCTGCAGGCCACACACAGCTACTTTGCTCAAACACCTGCTTTACCGTTTTAAATAAACTAACCCATGGAGTTAATCAATCTCTGAACAGTTCATCATCATTAACACAGAGTCGCAAAGAGCCCCTGAGAAGTGGTATAATCCCTCTTGCCCAACACCATGTGCCCACTAAAAGCTGCTGGGCTATTTGCCTGGCATCAGCCTTGTGAAAAGTAGGCCCACAAGTGGTCAATAATGGGGAGATGGTTCTGGGGCAGGTGAGTATGTAGTGGGCAGGCTACACTCTATGGTCTCTACACCCCAGCTGTGCAATTCCACTCTAGCTTTCATTGCTGACTACAGGATGATCCTCACTAAGTTCCCAAATGTTCTCAAGGTGAATGGGCACAGGTCCCCTCTCCCACGAGGAGAGTCCCCATGATGAGTCTCATATCTGTTTGGGGTCCACCTTCACAGCCTCTTGTTCTCTTGCTAGGATCATCTGCCTTTTCAGTGGGTATAGAGCAGGCCTGTATGTGTCTGTCATTGGTGACTGACCACACACAGTGGTTCAAGCTGTTAGCTGAGGGGCTTGGCACACTGGGCACACCGCTGCCTGAGCCACAGTCTAGTCGAGTGTTCATCCTGTCACCTTCCAGAGCCGAGAAATCCCACTGGGTAGTTAGGGACGGGTAGTAAATGCTGGCCTGGCCAATGATGTCCTCATCCCGTGAATGAATAAGGAGAAAGAAAACTGGCTTAGTTTGGGTGATGCTATAGATCTCGATCTGGTTTGGTTGCCTGGTAACCAAAGCTCAATGTCTTGCTATCCATGAGGAAAAGGAGGTGTAATGTTTCCAATTCTCATGTTCCTGACTCTGCGCTCCAGTCTCACTCCAGGACTTGATGGTCAAGGAAGGTGTGTTCATAATGTGGCCAAACAGGTTGAAGATCAGCCTGTATATCCTTCCAACACACACCAATGGCAGATGGTAAGAACAGGAGAGATTGTTGGTCTGCCAGGTGATGGGGAGAATGTTGGAGACTCCACCATCACTATGCATAGCTCCATAAGGAATGGGAGCAGGACTAGGCCATTCAGTCCCTCCAACCTGCCCTGGCATTTGATGCTATCATAGCTGATCCGTCTCAGCCATCAACTCCACCTGCATTGCCAGCTCCCCCATAGTTAAATGACCAGGTTACAACATGAGGGACAATGGTGAATTACTACAACCTATGGTACAGGCGACAGAGGTTTGAATGAGCTCAGGGTTATGGAGGGCGGAAGACTGGACACCAGCCAACAATGTGTGGGAATTTTCAGGGCCAGAGGTAATAAGGCACCAGCACATTTGAGCCTTCAGTAATGTTCCATCTGATGCCAGAAACTCGAGTGGGAATGCATCTCACTCCAGGGATAGTAAAAGCAGGGACGCGAAGTAGAATCACTTGGGACATATCACATAGATACAAGCCATTCAAGACAACTGGTCCACGCTCTTTTTGATGTTCCCCAGGCACCATCCTCTCACCCTACCTCATTATAACTTTCCATTGTCTTCTCCCCTATCTACAGCTCTGGTTTCCCTTAGACAATGTCAGGAGACACTGGGAGATGCTGATCACTTGGTGGGTCTATATTTCGATGCCAATCTCGAGCAGTGAAAGGATGTTCACCACCTTTAGTTCCACCCCCCTTCAGGTCTGTACGCCCAGACTGTGTAACATCTGCACTGTTTCCCAAGGGGCTCATTTTACTTTACTCAGTTACATTACCTCAATTTCATCACTGCTGTAAAATAAGTGGAGCAGAACAGGAAAACATCGGTGTGGAAATAATGTACAATGAATATGACATTTGATCTTTAACCTCTGAACTTTGCATATAGTGAGAACTATTTCACACCATGTCTTGACAATATCCATCTTCCATGGTCCTGGAAAGACACGCTGCAGTCGGGTGCGTTTCCTTTAGATCAAACCTACAAAAGACAGCTTTATTGCCACTAGCTTTTGGGAATCTGTACAATGTACCATTGCTCCCTCCCTTTGCTTTTGGAAGGTGTTGAATCTTGTTGACTTGAAGTTCCTCCCGTTGCACATCAGAAAGTAGAGGCCAGGTCTGGATGGCTACACCAGGGACCAATAACCAGGACCTGACGGATACCCCCCCTTACTCCGCAACCCCTCACCCCCCCCAACCCCCGCCCTCTGCCACCCACTATGCTCAGGCTGGGGGCCTGGAGCAACATTGGGGACTGTGATTTCTGGACCCTGGCCCTGCTAGTTGACGCCAGTGTTCCTGAGAGGAGCTCAACCCTAGGCAGTGGGGTCACCATCTATTGGCTGCATGCCAACGCTTTTCGTGTAAGTGAGACCCCAGGCTGGTTTCTGCCTCCACAGCCAATTATAGGCCAAGTGCTGAGTCTATCAATTCTCCAGCAGCTTTGTACTGTACAGAATCCACAACTACAAATTTGCACATCACAGAATCCCTACAGTATGGAAGCAAGCCATTTGAGACACATATATCCTCCAAAGAGCATTCTACCCAGACCCATCCCCGTCCCCTACCCCTGTAACCCTACATTTCCCATGGCTAATCTACCCAGCCTGCATATCCTGGACTCTATGGGCAATTTAGCCAATCCACCTAAACCTGCTCATATTTGGACTGTGGGAAGAAACCCACACAGCCACAGGGAGAACATGCAAACCCCACACAGACAGTCACCTGAGGGTGGGATCAAACGTGGATACTTGGTGCTGTGAGGCAGAAGTGCTAACCACTGAGCCACCGTGCTGCCACACCTTCATGTGAATTCGAGTCAAGTTTTTAAACTGCATGTGGTGCTCACATATACACAGTTGCATTTTGCCTCGATATACTTTGCAAACAGTTACCATAAAGAAGTATCCAATAACATAATTACTTTTTCAGATACAGTTGTTAAACCATCCCTCTCCACCACAAATTGATCAGACTTGTGTCGAAATGTCTCTGTATATGATGCACAAGAAATGATTCAGTTGTAGTAGCTAGTGTGACTGAGAGTGGACTTAAGACATCAATAGAACACACATTCTGTACATTTTTGCAGGCTGTAAGTCTCAATGCTGCTCCCCAACTATCTAACAGTGTGGACAGCCCAATTTAAATAAGAGACAGAAATACTAAACCATTGTAAGAGTGTGGTACTAAAACACACAGCTTTTAGGTGGATCTCAAGCCTTATGTTGCTTGTAGCCAGGATCCTGATGAGGGGAGACCAATGGTTTACCGAATATGGACACCATACGAGTTAACCATACACATTGACTGGATAAAGAATTGTCGTCAAGCTAGCCATTCTCTTCAGCTTCTTCAAATAAGTAACATGGACGGTGGCTTAATTTTCAAATTGACCCCAGTTCCCACAGCTGCTGATATACCCGAGAGTTGGTCATCCAGGATTTCAACAAAACACCATCAGAGGAGAAGGAAGGAGGACCCCTGTTCTACAGCTCAATCCCCATGAGCTTAAAGGATCTGCAGGATAACACAGGAACCTCAAAATCCATACCCTGTGTGATCTGGATTCCGATTTGTTTCAGAAGGTCATGGTATTCACTGCAGCAGTTGACATGGATTGGAAACTGAAGAACGTCCAACATTCCAGGGACCTGGAGTAGGAATCACAGCCAATCCTTCCCAGAAGTGTGGTGTCAATGTTCATACATCCTGGATGTGGAATAGTGAAGCTGCAGAGTGAGGGTTTGAACAAGGTGCTGTTCTGTGATTGGCCTGTAGGCTGCGATCTTGTGCCCTTGCTCATGGGTTGTGTTGGAATAAGAATTTCATTTATATCGGTGGGGATGTTGTGGTAGTGAATCTGCCAGAATCACATCAGGGCAGGATGGGCCAGGACTGACCTATACCAGCAGCCACCACACACCGCCTGCTCCTGCCATGCCCCCAACTGCCAACTGCAGCTCTTTGTGGGCTCAGCTAAGGTCCTCCTCCTGCCACCAGTCAGACTAACCCATTGGCATCTGGGCATGTCACCATCCAGCTTAAAGCTGAAGCTGAAACTACATGGCCAGGTGGTCACCTGACGGAATTGGTGAGCTCAGGTTTGCATTGATCAGAAGTTGCCAGCGTGAGGGGCTGGATATTGGGAATGGGGGAAAGGTGGCATTGTCACACAGACAGCCAGCCCCTGCTGACAGTCCCGCCTGCCTCTTCACCCAGCTCCCACCCAGTGGACGCTGAGGGGTGACCTTATAGAGGTTTATAAAATCATAAGGGGCGTAGATTTGGTGAATGGCCAAGGTCTTTTTCCCAGGTTAGGGGAGTCCAAAACTAGAGGGCATGGGTTTACGGTGAGAGGGGCAAGATTTTAAAAGGAACCTGAGGGGTAACTTTGTCACACAGAGAATGTATGGAATGAGCTGCCAGAGGAGGTGGTGGAGGCTGGTGCAATATTTAAAAGGCACCTGAATGGGTTTATGAATAGGAAGGGTTTAGAGGGATATGGACCAAATGCTGGCAAATGGGACTAGGTCAGATTAGGATATCTGGTTGGCATGGATGAGTTGGATCAAAGGGTTTGTTTCTGTGCTGTATAACTCAATGACTCTATAACAGCAGCATTGAGTCATTAAGTGGGGAGGAATGGCACTGAGTGAGTTGGATTGTTTAATTGGCACTACATCTACAGACACGCCCTCCACCACTGATGCTCAGTAGCAACAGTGTGTACCATCTACAGTGTGTACCATCTACAAGGCACATGGCAGCAACTCACCTAGGCTGTTTAGACAGCACCTTCTAAACCACAATCTCTACCATCGAGAAGCACAAGGCCAGCAGATACATGGGAACACCACCCCATACAAGTTCCCCTCCAAGCCACTCACCATCCTGACTTGGAAATATATCACTGTTCCTTCACTGTCACTGGGTCAAAATCCTGGGCTTCCCTGCCTAAGGGCATTGTGTCTAGCTACAGCACATGGACTGCAGCAGTTCAAGAAGGCAGCTCACCCCCACCTCCTTCAGAAGACAATAAATGTTGGCCCAGCCAGCAACACCTACATCCCTTTGTCTTTGAACACATGGGGTTGAGAGCAGGAGGCAATTGTAAAGATGGCTGCTTCATTGTCAGGCCCAGTTTATCCAGTCAGATAGTGGAATGAGGTTGCTTCCTCATTGATCTAGGAAGGTGAGACTCTCCGGAGTTGGGTAGGGGAGTGGGGGCAGGTTGCTTAGCCCTGGGAGTCATGTATCCAAATCTCCAGAAATACCTGTACCTGGAGGTGGTAACCCTGTGTGAAGTCCAGGAAATTGTCCTGAGTTTATTGGATTCTCAGTAATGTGTCTATGAAGTGATTGACTGCTCCTTGCAGCTTCACAGAGTTATGTCTTTGGTGCAACAGTTCAGGTGCTTCCAACTTTTACTGGTTGCCGTGGGAAACAGGATTCAGTTTTGCCTTCATCTTGAAATAAAATTTGAGAAAATGAAAAAGAATGAGATCTGCCTTGCTGTAAATGTATCTCCTCACATTGCGTAAACAGATGAAAATATTGCAATATTTGAGAAGCCAATGAGATGGAACAGTAATGTTTGATACCTCTGGACTGTACGGATTCCAGATGACCATTCCCTTGTTCCAACAGCTTGAAATCAACAATCACACTGAAACCTATCTCCAGCTTAGAGATGCATGAGTCCTGACTGCAACAGTGTCACACAGGGGCAGACTGACTCCTTCCTAAGAAAGGTCTTATCCCTGGCACCACACACATCTAATTCAAGGGAGGTTGCGTTGCATGTGAAAACCATGTAAATGTTAGAGAGGGCAATGTTGGTGTTTCTACTAGTAATAAGGTTTGGACCACTGCTCCCCATTCACTGTAACACCTCAAGCAAAGTGGAGATCGAGATGGAAAGATTATTCCTAACCTATGTCTAATCAGACACATGAAAAACAAATGGGCCAAGGATGGCTGAAGACAGCTAACCTCTAGGGTGGGGACCTGCTCCTCTCTGAAGTCCGCACTTGGAACTACTCAGAGCTGCTGGTAACATTGCAATGGGCAGACGCTGGAGTTTTTGTTTGTGTGTTTCCCACAATACTCAGTCCATGTGGAGGAACCTGACTGTGTTGGCCAAGCCAAGGAGAACTGTAATATGTCTCTAAGAGCTCAGGGCAAAGTCTAAAAGGCTGAAGAGAAGCAACAGCGATGACTACAAATCTACCGCCCAGGCCTTGGGACGAAGCCAGAGGGGATTTTTTTTCTTTTGCAGTGGATTGTTGCAGAGATCAGGAGGTGAAGTAAGAGTCCTGCATGGAGTACAGCCTGTCGATAGGGTTTCCCACTCGTGCGGGCAGGTGGTTCAAGTCCGGTGGGCCCAGGAGACAGTCTCCGAGGTGACTGAGGGAGCCATCCTGATCCATATTGTGAAGCACTCCATCGGAATCTAAGACACACAAAAGAGAAACATACGCTTTAGGACAGAATTTTTCTAATCTCCTTCCCTCTTGATTTATACAAGGGATCTCATGAAGCACAACTGACCCAAAGGTACAGAATCTCTCTTTTCTATCCAGGAGTCGATAATTAATAAATATAATGACAAAGAATTGAGTCGCAGAATCAGTCCATCATGCCTATGCTGGTATTGATCTCCACACAAACTTATCCCCCCACTCTGCTTCATCTAACTCCACCAATTTAATCCTCCTTCCTGAATGTATCCGTACTTCCATTAAACACATCTAGGTCCTTTCTCTCGCCCGCTCTCTGCGATCAGAGTTCCACATTCTCATCCCTGTCGGACTAATTATCCACTTTCAATGTTTGTCAGACTTGAAAATCTGAGCGAGCATGTATGGGCTATGGAACTGCTGAAGGCATCACGGGTTTGCAAACTGTCATTTTCTTCTGCAGTCCAGGCATTTTCACGTGGCTGGTGTCAAAGAGAGACCCTGTCAGATTTGTGTTTCCCCCAACAACATCTCCCCGCACCCCACCACCTACCAACTACCCACCACCCCCCCACCCCTTCTCCTGTGGCCCATTAATTTTCAAAGCTGGTTACGATGCAGCGCTACTCGTGACAGACAGAAGGGAATTCAGCACACAATTGGACTCAGGACCTTCTGGTTTTACGAATGAAATTGAGGTAAACCAAAAATCTTCAGGAGAGGAGAGAAACTTGCATTGGGAGCAGTGCATCTGCCTAATTCGTGGGATGAGGGGTTGGCTTATGAGGCAGGATTGAGCAGGTGGGGCCCCTACCCACTGAAATTTAGAACGTTGGGAGGTGATACAGAATTCAGAAGCTGGATGCTGTGAGAATATTCTTGGGGGAGACTAGAACAAGGGATCACAGTTCAAAAAATCAGAGGCATCAGTTTAAGTTACAGTTGAGGAAAACTACTTTCCCTCAGAGAGTTATTAGCCTGTGGAACTCTCTTCCTCCGATAGCTTGGTCATTGACTATATTCAAGGTTGAATGAGTGAGATATTTGATCATCCTGGGGTGGAGTCAAGAGTGATGGGAGGTGGGCAGGAATGTGGATTTAAGATCCACCATGATCTTATTGAATGGTGGAGCAGGCTCAAAGGGCCAGGATCTGGTCCATTCCTGCTCCTAATTCTTTTGTTTCTGATGGATTAGTCTGGTTTAATTTCTACCCTGCTATGGAATGTCCCAGCGTGAAGTGGGCTGAGGGCAGAAGTGGATAAACGATGGGTGAAGGTCGATGAAGCTGTGTGCAGGTGGACTAGGAATGCACAGAAGCCATAGGATTATAAACAGCAAAGGCTCCCATTTTGTAAGCATAGCCAATGACTCATTTGACCAGAGCAGAGATGGTAGAAGCTAATCTCGAGCAGACTACAGAGCCCTTGACTAAATTCCCTGTAATGGGATAGTATAGGCTGCTTCACCTGATTACTATCTTGTAACCAATCTCTGCATTGATGCACAGGAGGACAGGATTGGACTTGAGTACAGTCAGCCAAGGTTGAATTGCTTTCCAAGATTACTCTTGGAGATCTACTAATCTAAAGGGTGGAAGCTAATCAGAGCTTGTCGATCCTATTGCACAGTAACACCCTTCACCCGCTTCCTGATGGACCAGCTTGTCTAGTGATCTTCTGCCCTTTCTCCTTACAGCACCCCATCCCCGCTAAGGCCCTGGCATCATCCCACTGTTGCTACCCGTTGTCAATGAGAAAGACCAACTGCCTCTTGAGTTTCTGACCTCAGGGGAAGGTCAACGTTCAATGGAACTGTCAATACAGGCCTATTGTTCTGATCTTCAGTCACAAATCACCATGGAACATAGAACATAGAACATTACAGCGCAGTACAGGCCCTTCGGCCCTCGATGTTGCACCGACCTGTGAAACCAATCTGAAGCCGATCCGACATAAACTATTCCATTATCATCCATATGTTTATCCAATCACCATTTAAATGCCCTTAAAGTTGGCGAGTCTACTACTGTTGCATCACCTTACTCTCAGCCCAATCCTTCACTGCTACTTTCTGTATGGGGGATGTATGGGAATATGGCATTGAGATAGAGAAACGGCCATGATCATATTGAATGGCAGAGCAGGTTTGATGGGCTGAATGGCCTAATCCTGCTCTTTCTTGCTGTGTTTTTAGATCCATCCAGGGCTTTCCATCTCCCTCTATCTGTAACCTCCACATGAGCTGCCTGGACCCATCCTTACCCCTGAACCTCCCACCTCCGTGCTCCCACACAATCACTCCCGCAATTCCTCCACACTGGTCCAACACTCTGAAACGTCTCCTTCCCTAAAACCCAGTCCCCGCTCCACCCCAACCTCTGCCCCCCTTTCCTACCATCTCGCCTT
Source organism: Rhincodon typus (assembly GCF_021869965.1). NCBI lineage: Eukaryota > Metazoa > Chordata > Chondrichthyes > Orectolobiformes > Rhincodontidae > Rhincodon > Rhincodon typus. Next base: position 18,212,870 of record NC_063369.1, read on the forward strand.
GATACTGTTCCACCCCCCTCCACCTGTCTGAAGAACCGTGAAGCATCATTTCACAGCAGAAGGCGCTACACGAAGGCAACAGGTTTCTGCTGAAGCTTGTCCGTGTTGGTGATGAGGCGCCGGTCTGCACCCTCCCCCCCAGGCTGCCCGGTGCAGCAGACTCACCGTAAGGATGCATGTGGTCACCCGGCAGCCTGGGTGGGGTAAGGCCATGGGAAAACGGCTCCGTGCTGTAACTGTTTGGATCCACCAATGGTTGGTGTGGCAGGGATGGGTAGGGCAGCATCATCCTATCCATCCCAGGGGCACTGCCTGCATCTACACAAAACAGGGGGGAAGGAGGGAGGGGGAAGGGGGAGGGGAGAAGGAGAGAGGGAGGGAGGGAGGG
>NC_063369.1:18213757-18225276 GCF_021869965.1 Rhincodon typus
AGAGATTGAGCCCAGTGAGGGAGTGAGATCGGGCCCAGTGCAGGAAAGAGATTGAGCCCAGTGAGGGAGTGAGATTGGGCCCAGTGCAGGAAAGAGATTGAGCCCAGTGAGGGAGAGAGATTGCACTCAGCACGGAAGAGTGTAATCCATGTGTAGAATCAGCTACCAGAGGAAATGGTGGAGGCCGATACAATTACAGCATTTAAAAGGTACCTGGATGGGTATATGAATAGGAAGGGTTTAGGGGGATTTGGGCCAAATGCTGGCAAACAGAAATTGATTAATTTAGGATATCTCGTCAGCATGGACCAATTACACCGAAGGCTCTATTTCCATCCTGTGTGACTCTATGACTCTACGATTCCAGGAAGAGCAGGAGGATTATCCCGTTGGGCCATACCCAATAACCACCCCTCTGCCCATCTCACCAAACCTGCAGCGGATTGGTGGGATCTCACTGTGTAAAGATTGGCTGCTGTATATATCCGCCTTCACAGAAGCGACCCACATTCCGAAGGTACTTTGTTGCCTGTAGAGTAATTCGAGATGTTCGGTAGTTGTGAAAGATGCTGTGTAAACACACCGCAGGCAGATCACTGCAAGTTTCTCGGCAGAGGAAGTTTTTCTCTCTCTCTCTCTCTCTCTCTAATGAGAGAGCAGCCTTATGGTCTGGAAGGACTCTAACAGCTTTACCTTTTATAGCCAAGGGCACTCTGGGATCATAGTCTGTGTTGTAAAGCAGGAAATTTAGCAGCCAATTTGTGCAGAGCAAGCTCCCGAAATGTTGCTGATTGAGGGATACCACTCGGCTAGCACACTGTTCAGACACATGTTTTGAAATGTCTGCCGGCAGAGATTGGAGTTAGGTTTAAAATAGCCGAGAAGGTCAGCTTCACAAAACAATGTGGTTACAAACTGAATAAGAGTGTTCTGAAGCTGCCACAAAAATTGTTCCTTTTCCAACCCATGTAAGCTTTTCTCTCAGGCTCAAATGTTGAATCGTCGCTGCGCAACATTTGTCTTCCCTTTTCGAATCCAGGCCTGAGTGAGAACAATTATGGAACAAAGAACTTTTCCCTCTCACAGCTGAACCTTTTCAACTTTAGATTCGAGATTTGAATCCAACTTTAGCTGTTCCATGACTTTGGACCCAAATTGGAACTCACAAAAGGGATCATCTTGTGTTACAGTAAATATTTCGTAGAGTAATTCTTGCCAAGAAATTGTCTCACATTTCACAGCGCGTTTTAATCAAGACCACTGTAACTGAATGCCTTTTACAAAAGATTAAGGAACAACAAGGCAGTTTAACAGGAATGATATTGAATTGGAAATATGCAGATAGGGTGTACAAAATTGACCCTGTGCTGACCTTCCATCTACAGCGCAGGAGATATCTACACGGATGACCCATGTTGAATGAAGCCTTCTCAAAAGGCACCACGTGAGTGACCCCTCATGAATAAGCTCTCTTGATGGAAAAACTCAAGGGAATGAGCCCTCACAGCTTTTCCCTCATGAGTTGACTCTCCTTGACTGACCCCTCATGAATGAGTCATCTGGACCATTTGGACATCTTCACATTCTTGGTACCAGGTAACACAGGAAACATCATTTCCATTCGCTTCACTTTTGTCGGAGATAGGAGAACAGTACAAAATATCTGTCTAATTCCTGACTGGCCACAGGGTTGATATAGTAGAGATGTGCCAGGTATGTCTCATTTTTTTTGGGCCTCCATCAATGTTGACCCCCCCAACTGTTTCCTCAATTTTCCTCAAATCCAACTTACCCTGTCGCCAATCCATCAGCGGAAGGTTAGCATTCCAAATCGTTGTCATGCAAAATATGAACGGGCATCAAAATGGGCAGCTGGCATGATCTGTAACTAGATGTGATCACCCCTTTGCCAACTGTTATTATCATCGAGTCCATGCAACATGGAAAGAGGCCATTCACCTACATTCAGCGTGCTGCCCCATCAGTCTAAGTTGCTAGCTCATTGTCCGTAGCCCTGCGTCTTTTTTCTTTATCAAACTGGATGAACGTGAGGTATTGCATTTTGGTAAAACAAACAGGGGGAGGACTTATACAATTAATGGTTGGGCCTGGATAGTGTTATAGAACAGAGGGACCCAGGGGTTCAGGTACATAATTCTTTGGTGTTTGTATCACAGGTAGACAGGATGGTTAAGAAGATATTTAGCACGCTTGATTTCATTGCTCAGTCCTTTGAGTATAGGAGTTGGGACGTCATCTTGAAATTGTACATGATGTTGGTGAGGCCTCTTCTGGAGCACTGTGTCCAGTTCTGGCCACCTTGTTATATGAAGTGTACTATTAAACTAAAGAGGGTTCAGAAGAGATTTACCAGGATGTTGCCTGGTATGGAAGGTTTGAGTTATAAAGAAAGACTGGATAGGCTGGGACTTTTTTTTAACTGGAGCGTAGGAGGTTGAGGTGACCTTATAGAGGTTTACAAAATCATGAGGGGCACAGATTGGGTTAATGGTAGGTGTCTTTTCCCTTGTATGTGGGATTTCAAGACTCGGGGGCATATTTCTAAGGTAAGAAGAGAGATATGAGTGGCAATGTTTTTTACACAGAAGGTGGTTCGCGTGTGGAATGAACTTCCAGAGGAAGTGGCGGATGCACAGTTACAATGTTTATAAGTTGCTTAGATAAGTTCATGAATAGGAAATGTTTGGAGGGATAAGGGCCAGGAGCAGGCATGAGGGACTAGTTTAGTTTGGGATTATGATAAGCATGGACCGGTTGGGCCGAAGGGTCCGTTTCCATGTTGTATGACTCTATGATTCTATGATTCTATGATTCCATGTATTCAACCAATCACCTGTTGGATGTTGCGAATGTATCTGCTCTCTCCACCGTCTCAAGCAGTGCATTGCAGAACATAAAAACTCATAAAAACATCAATCACTCCACCACCCTCCCCTCTCTAGCAACCCTCCACAAACTGTTAAGCTGAGGAGCCGAACATCAAAATTCTCCACTGGGAAATCAATGTTGAAAGGCACACCGGAGATATGGTTGGCTCACGCCTTTCAGCGATTCCATTGTAATGCCTGCCTGCATTCGAAAGGGGCCTGCTAGTGACAAGGAAGAGGCTGCTTTCGCAGCAATCTGCTCAATAGCACAAATTGTGCAATATCAAAGTACTTGATCCATTTCACACCCTGTTCCGATGGAGACTCCCGGCCAAAGTTGCACAAACCCCCTTTCACTGACCCCTCCAGCCCCCGCTGGAATTAGGACGTGGAGATTAATTAGACTTGAGGGAGATTGGCGATCGAGTTGAGGAAGAGAGTAGATTCTGGTCCAGAATCTGGATTAAGTGACAGTTCCTCATGGGTTTCCATTGGTGTAGAACACTTACAAGGTATTAGAATTATAGAATGCCTAAAGTGCAGAAACAGGCCATTTGGTCCATCAAGTCCACACTAATCCTCTGAAGAGCATCTCACTCTGACCCACCCCTTCCCTGTAAACCTGCATTTCCCAAGGCTAGCCCACCTGGCCTACAAATCCCTGGGCACTATGGGGCAATTTAGCCAAACTACCCTACCCTGCACATCTTTGGACTGTAGGAGGAAACCCACACAGACACGGGGAGAACATGCCCAAGGGTGGAATCGAACCTGGGCCCCTCATGCTGTGAGGCAGCAGTGCTAACCACTGAGCCACCACCCATGCTGAAATTAAATGCTGAAAGGTTGTTTCTCCTCATGCGAGAGTTTGGAACCAGAGAGTACAGTCTCAGAATTAAAGTGGCACCAATTTAAGACTGAGATAAGGAGGAATTTCTTCTCTCAGAGGGCTGTGAGACTTTGGCCACATAGAGCTATAAAAGGCTTTGGGCCATGTGCTGGTAAACAGGATTAGAATAGTTGGGTGGTTGTTTTTGACTGAAGCAGACTTGATGGGCTGAATGGCCTTTCTCTGTGCTGTTGACCTTTATAACTCTGTAACTCTTGGGTCGTGCAGGCTTACCAATATTGGCACTGTCTTCAAATTTAAGGACAAAAATAACTGAATTGGCTTAAATCACGTTGCTGTTTGTCTAGAATTGGAAACATCAAATTCTCATTAAGACTCATTGATGAGGGGTTATTGAAGAAGGGTCAGTGCCACAAGAGATCTTCTAGGTGGGCTCATTCTCATGGATTTCTCTAAGTGGGAGGGGTACAGCTTCTTTACGAGGAGTCATTCAAGTGGATCATATACTCTGATCAGCTTTTTGCCAGCTTCTTTTGTCAAACTTTGATTTACAGCCCCTCTGTAACTCACTCACATCTGATCTATGCAGCATCTGTCAAAACTTACCAGCTGTCTTATTTCATACCATTTTAGCCACCTTCGACAGTGCGGTTTACTACTGGAAATTCTGTACCTGATTAATCAGCTTCAGCTCAGTGCTGTTTGGCCAAATGTAGGACTTGTTACACTCAGAAATCACAGAATTGCTACAGTGCAAAAGGAGACAATTCGGCCCATCATGTCTGCACCAGCTCTCTGAGCATCATGGCTTAGTGCCAATCTCCTGCCTATGCCCCGTCGTCCTGCACATTGTCCCTCTTCGAATAAACATCTGGTGCTCCTTTTGTTTGTCTCAATTGAACCACCGCGCTCCCAGGTAGGGAATTCCAAACCTCAACTATTCGCTGTGTGAAAAAAGCTTTCCCTCACCTCGCCTCTGCTTCTTTCGCAAAATACCTTAAATCTACATCCTTCGTTCCTCAATCCTCCCATGAGCCAGAAACAAGTTTCCCTCGGTCCTTTCGGTCCAGATCCCTCATGATTTTGAAACTCTCTATCAGATCTCCTCTCCATCTCCTCCTCACCAAGGAGAACAGTCCCAACTTCTTCACTTTACTGACATAACTGTGGAGTCTCATTCCTGGAGCCAATGTTGTAAATCGCTTTAACACTCGCTTCAATCTGTCCATATCCTGCCTAGACCATGGCGCCTGGAACTGTACACAATACTCCAGCTGAGATCACAGCAGCATCTTCGATCTTATCTAAGCCTATTTTAATACAGGCCAGGGTGTTATATAGCTTATGAAGTCTGCTTTTTATCTATTCTCCCATCTTTACTGACTTATGCACATGTATATCCAGGTCTCTCCGCTCCTGCGTACGCTTTAGAGTCAGTCTCTTTGTTTTATAGTGTCTCTCCGTACTCCATGATTCTGGAAAACAGGGTTATCTGAGAGGGTGCAGCCTCTCACCTTGGCTTATTGTACAGTCACCTCATGTGGTATCATAGCTCAGTTAGTAACACCCATTCATGCCTGTGCGTGTGCGTGTGTGTGAGACTGTGTGTGTGTGTGTGTGAGAGAGAGAGACAGAGCGTACGTGTGTGTGTGTGCACGAGAGAGAGAGTGTCTGTGTGTGTGAGTGGGTGTGAGCGTGTGTGTGAATGGGTGTGAGCGTGTGTGTGCATGTGTCTGTGTGTGTGAGTGAATATGTGTGAATGAGTGAGTGTGTGGGTATGTGTGTGTGTGTGCTCATATATGAGTGATGGTGAATGAGTGTGTGAGAGTGACAGTGAGTGAGTGTGAGGGAATGAGTGTCTGTGAGTGTGTGAGAGTGACGGTGAGTGAGTGTTAGTGAGTGAGTGTGTGTGAGTGTGTGTGAGTGAGGATGAATGAGTGTGTGTGAGTGAGTTTGTGTGATTGTGTGTGAGTGAGGATGAATGAGTGTGTGTGAGTGAGGGAGTGTGACTGAGTGTGAGTGAGGTTGAATGAAGGTGTGTGTGATAGTGAGTGAGTGTGTGTGAGTGAGGGTGTGTGAGTGACAGTGAGTGAGTGTGTGTGTGTGTGAGTGAGGATGAATGAGTGTGTGTGAGTGAGTGTGTGTGATTGTGTGTGAGTGTGTGCGAGTATGTGTGTGAGGATGAATGAGTGTGTGTGAGTGAGATTGTGTGTGAGTGAGGGAGTGTGACTGAGTGTGACTGAGTGAGGGTGAATGAGTGTGTGTGAGTGAGTTTGTGTGATTGTGTGAGAGTGAGGGAGTGTGACTGAGTGTGAGTGAGGTTGAATGAAGGTGTGTGTGAGTGAGTGAGGGTGTGTGAGTGACAGTGAGTGAGTGTGTGTGAGTGTGTGCAAGTATGTGTGAGTGAGGGTGAGTGAGGGTGACTGAGTGTGTGTGTGAGTGTTTGTGAGTGAAGGTGAGTGTGTGTAAGTGAGTCTGTGAATGAGTGTGAGAGTAAGGGTGTGTGAGGGTGTGTGAGTGATGGTGGGTGAGTGTGTGTTGGTAGGTGTGTGAGGGTGAGTGAGGTTGACTGAGTGTGAGTGAGTGTGTGTGGGTGTGTGTGAGTGAGGGTGTGTGACTGTGTGAGTGAGTGTGTGTAAATGTGAGTGAGTGTGAGTGTGTGTGTGAGTGAGTGTGAGTGTGTGTGTGAGTGAGTGTGTGTGAGTGAGTGAGGGTGTGTGAGTGTGTGTGAGTGTGGGTGTGTGTGCGTGAGGGTATGTGACTGTGTGAGTGTGTGTGAGTGATGGTGTGTGAGTGAGTTTGCGTGAGTGAGTGTGTGTGTGGGTGTGTGTGAGTGACTGTGTGAGTGAGTGTGTGTGTGTGTGAGAGGGTGTGTGAGTGAGGGTGTGTGAGGGTGTGTGACTGTGTGTGTGTGTGAGTGAGGGTGTGTGACTGTGTGTGTGTGCGTGTGTGAGTGAGTATGTGTGAGTGTGAGTGAGTGTGTGTGTGTGAGTGTTTAAGTGAGGGTGTGTGAGTGAGGGTGTGTCAGTGTGTGAGTGAGTGTGTATTAGTGTGTGTGTTTGAGTGTGTGTGGGTGTATGAGTGAGGTTGTATGAGTGAGTGTGTGTGAGGGTGTGTGTGTGAGAGGGTGTGTGAGTGTGTGTGTGAGTGAGTGTGTATGAGTGTGTGTGAGTGAGGGTGTGTGAGTTTGTGTGACTGGGTGTGAGTTTGTGTGACTGGGTGTGTGTGTGTGTGTATGAGTGTGTGTGTGTGAGTGTGTGTGACTGTGTGTGTGTGTGCGTGTGTGAGTGAGTATGTGTGAGTGTGAGTGAGTGTGTGAGTATGAGTGAATAGGTGTGTGTGAGTGTTTGAGTGAGGGTGTGTCAGTGTGTGTGTGTGTGTGAGAGGGTGTGTGAGTGAGGTTGTATGAGTGAGTGAGTGTGAGTGTGTGTGTGAGTGAGTGTGAATGTGTGTGTGAGAGTGTTTGTGAGTGAGTGTGTGTGAGTGAGGATGTGTGAGTGTGTGTGTGTGTGAGAGAGAGTGTGAGTGTGTGTGTGTGAGAGAGTGTGTCAGTGTGAGTGAGCGTATGTGAGTGTGTGTGTGGGTGAGAGAGAGAGTGTGTGAGTGTGAGTGATTATGTGTGTGTGTGAGTGAGGGTGTATGAGTGAGTGTATGTGAGTGTGTGCGTGTGTGAGAGAGAGAGAGTGTGTGAGTGTGAGTGAGTGTGTGTGTGTGTGTGTGAGAGTGTGTGAGTGTGAGTGAGTGTATGTGAGTGTGTGTGTGCCCACCGTTATAAAGTGACCAGGAGGAAGTTTACGGCACCCTCTGTGTGTCCTAGCAGCTAAATGTTCGCAAGGTCTTTGGCCATTTTAATTAAATTTTTTGTTAGCTTGGACCCCAGCTGAGAGATTGCCGGTGAAGAATGTGATAATGGGGCTCTTGCGATGCATTGATAGTGTCCCTACCTCTGAGTCAGAAGGCCTGGGTTCAACAGGTGTGTAAGAAACACCTTACAAATGTAATGGCACTTTCTCACCCTCTTGTCTTAGTGGGTGGTGTTAATAGTTGAATTCGAGACATGGGTAATTTGGTTTTATAACACAATGAAGAACGTGATGGGTAATTAAGGTTTGTACAAGTAAGATGATTCATGTTAGTTAGACATGAATGACGAGGACGAGGTCACTGCCAATGTTCAATGTGGTGGCACCTTACACATCGGGCTGTCACATTCGCAGGCCAGCTGCCTTCAGGAGGATGAACGGTGCGTTAGGAACGGATGAAAATCTCACACTCCGGGTCACGTGGCATCGAGGATCATTCTACCTCGGGTGGCCAAAGATCTGAAGGATGAGACTCGGCCCCGATTCACTCCGTGTGAAGAGCCATTGCAAAACGGTGTGTGACTCTCAGCCTCAAATTGATAGACAACCAACACTGTTGGATGACACAATGTGATAGAGGGGCCAAATGGCCTCCTGTGCCCATCAATCAATGGCTCATTAATCATGTAGACTGTGTGACTGTGTCTGTGTGTTGCCTTCATTGCTCAGACCTTTGAGTATAGGAGTTGGGACGGTTGTACAGGACGTTGGCGAGGCCTCTTCTGGAATACTGTGTCCAGTTCTGGTCGCCCTGTTACAGGAAGGATATTATTAAACCAAAGAGGGTTCAGAAGAGATTTACCAGGATATTGCCAAGAATGGAGGCTTTGAGTTATGAAGAGAGACTGGGTAGGCTGGGACTTTACTCACTTGAGTATAGGAGGCTGAGGGGTAATCTTATAGAGGTTTATAACATCATGAGGAGTATAGATAAGGTGTCTTTTCCCTAGGATGGGGGATTTCAAGACTAGGGGGCATATTTTTAAGATGAGAGGAGAAAGATTTAAAAAGGACATGAGGGGCACATTTTTTACATGGAGACTGGTTCATGTGTGTAATGAACTTCCAGGGGGAGTGGTGGATGTGGATACAGTTACAACGTTTAAAAGGCATTTATGTAAGTACATGAAAGGTTTGGAGGGGTATGGGTCAAATGCAGGCAGGTGGGGCTAGTTTAGTTTGGGATTATGGTCAGCATGGACTGGTTGGACAGAAGGGTCTGTTTCCGTGCTGTATGACTCTGTGACTCTATGTCTTTGTCTTAGCCACTAGGAGGCGGAGATCTCTCCCTCAGGTAGGCCGTGGTCGGGGAGAATGTGAACAACCAGAGTTTGGTCTGGTCTTCCCACGCTGGACTTCCAGGGTTAAAAATAATGAAGGGTATAAAACACGTTTCCTTCAGAACAGCTGTTTCTATGGTTGCCATGGCTTCAGATGCAGATGGGAGCTGCTTTCTCTTCATTCATCATCAAGGTTGAAAACTAATAGCAGGATTTTTGGAAAGCTACAGGACAGAACCAAACCGTGTTTGTGACTGTGTATATATACAAGAGTTTTTTTGTAATATAAATAGAGCATATTTCTGAAATAGAAAACATCATCGAGATGCTTCACAAATTAACAGCCTGATACAATATGAGAGGACATTAAAATGAGTCAAAATTTCAGTAACTTCAGGGGATGGTGATAGTTCTGACAAACAACAATTTGATAATGACCAGATAATCTGTTTTGTCATGTTAATTGAGGCATTAATATTGGCGAAGTCTGCCCAGGAGAATTCCTTTGCTCTTGTTCAACATAGTTGCGGCATCATAAGATGCAAGCAAAGAATGACGCAACGACTTACCGTGATATTTTGAAATCGGGAAGGGGGAAAGACACCAGTCCGAATGGGAAGAGAGAGGTCCCCGACTCTACACTGTTAGAGTCAGATGATCCAATCAACTGTTGAGCTCAATGATCAGCCATGATCGTGTTGAATGGGGGAGAAGGCCGAATGGCATCCTCCTGCTCCTACTCTCTATGCTTCAAGAGAAACTGTCCTTGATAGCCCACTGCCTGCAGGTGTAAATAAAGGAGTGTTATTGTTCGTGAGGAGTCTTGCTGAGACATAAGGAATGAGCAGCCTCAGGGACAGTGTATGTAGAGACACCTGATAGTCTGTGGTATTCCAGACCTGTATCTCAAAGTGCAGGGAAGAGGATTGCTTTAAAGCACAAGATAAACCAGTTGTGACACGGGGTCTCTACTTAAAAGGATCTTGTCTTCTCATCTGAAATGAGAAAAAGCATCTCTAATGGAGCCTTAGCCCTTCACTGGAGTGTGAGGCTCGATTGACAGTCATACAGCACGGGAACAGACCCTTCGGTCCAACCAGTCCATGCTGAACATAATCCCAAACTAAACTAGTCCCACCTGCCTACTCCTGGCCCATATCCCTCCAAACCTTTCCTATTCATGTACTTATCTGAGTGTCTTTTAAACGTTTGAACTGTACCCACCAAGTTTCATAGAATCCCTACAGTGTGGAAGCAGGCCATTCAGCCCATCAAGTTTCCACACTGACCCTCCAAAAAGGATCCTATAAACCTGCATTTCCTACAGTTAACCCACCTAGCCTGCACATCCCTGGACACTATGGGGCAATTTAGCATGGCCAATCCACCCTAGCCTGCATATCTTTGGACTGTGGGAGGAAACCGGAGCACCCAGAGGGGACCCATGCAAGCATGGGGAGAATGTGCACGGTGACTCAGTGGTTAGCACTGCAGCCTCACAGCGGCAGGGACTCGGGTTCGATTCCAGCCTCAGGCGACAGTCTGTGTGGAGTTCGCACATTCTCCCCGTGTCTGTGTGGGCTTCCTCCAGGTGCTCCGGTTTCCTCCTACAGTCCAATGATGTGCAGGTTGGGTGGGTTGGCCGTGCTAAATTGCCTGTAGTGTTCAGGGGTGTGTGGGGTGGTCCAAGGGTTGGTGTGGACTTGTTGGGCCGAAGGGCCTGTTTCCACACTGTAGGGAATCTCTGATCAATGATCCACACAGACAGTCACCCGAGGGTGGAATTGAACCAGGGTCCTTAGCGCTGTGAGGCAGCAGTGCTAACCACTGAGCCACCCACGCTGCCCTTTCCTATGTGGACCGGGACTTGAACCCACAACCTCAACGAGGATCTGATTCTTGTCCACACTGAGCAACGTTTACCCACAATGCCCTGTCTTAAGATGAAACCCATGTGTTGTGTCATTGCTGCTGAACTAGATTGAATACTGGGGTGACATACCCAGAATGCTGAGGTGAGGGGAGGCAGGGTGGGGTTTGGGGGGTGCAGGCGTGGGAGGCGAGTGGGTGGTTATTATCAGGCTGGTCCCGTACATGCTTGTTGCTCAGGAAGTGTGACCCTTTCACGTTTAGTTCACTGCCCCCTCCACAAATCAGGTGACACTCTGATCATTTACAGAACGGCATGGTGGCTCAGTGGTTAGCGCTGCTGCCTCACAGTGCCACGGACCCGGGTTCAATTCCACCCTCAGGGGACTATCTGTGTGGAGTTTGCACCTTCTCCCTGTGTCTGCGTGGGTTTCCTCCGGGTGCTCTTGTTTCCTCCCACAGTCCAAAGATGTGCAGGTTAGGGTGGATTGGCCATGCTAAATTGTCCCACAGTGCTCAGGGATGATGTTTAGGTTAGTTGGATGGCTCTGGGTGGGATGTTCTAAAGGTCAGTGTGGAGTTGGGCCGAAGGGCCTGTTTCCACGTTCTAGGGATTCTATGACCTAGAACACTGTGGTGGTCACCCAGAACTGACACTTCCTGCTATCTGGGAGTCAACACAGTCCACCTCAAAAACAGAATAAAAGAAAAGCTGCCATGAGATGATAGCCAGAGACTGATATTTTTGGAATAGCATAGAGAAGAAAAT
>NC_063369.1:18225776-18229940 GCF_021869965.1 Rhincodon typus
AAGGTTTTCTTTCTGTTTACTTCAGTTTGGAAGTATAGAGATAATTTTGCTTTCTATTTGGGAGAGGGGAGGGAGCTGCACTCTGTGCCTGGTCCTGTGCTGTCCCTGTACTGAGTTTTTGATGGGGACCATGTGGAGAGAGCTTCACTTTCAGTTTAAACGAGTAGAGGAAGTTTTACTTCTGGTTTACAAGTGTAGGCAGAACATTCCTTTCAGTTTAAAAGAGTTGAGGGAGCCTCACTCTGTCTGTGAGCCTGATCAGTGTTTTCCTGTGGCTGTGTTAATGGGGACAGTATCAAGGGTTATGGTCTCCTGCTGTGTGCTGGGATGGAGCTCAGTGTAAACTCGAGGAAAAGCACCTCCTCTTTCACTTTCCAGCTTTTCACGCTCAACACTGAGTTCAACAATTCCAGGAAAGCTCCTTCAACCCATTCTGTTTAATTTATCTTTGTAAGTTTTGGCTTCTTTGTGCCTTTTCTCTCTAACCCTTGATTCCCTGACTCATTAAAAATCTGTCTGTCTTTCTCAGGTTTGAATATATTTAACAACTCAGCCTGGACAGCCTTCTGTGGTAAAGAATTCCACAGAGAGAAAGAAATCCTCCTCATCTCTTTCTTAAAAATGTGACCTCTTATTTTGAGATGACATTCTCTGGTCCTACACTCTCCCACAACAACTTCTCCACATCTATCCTGTCAAGGCCTCTAAGAATCTTGCATGTTTCAATAAGGTCACCTCTCATTCTTCGAAACAAGCCCAACCTACTCAACCTCCTCTCATAATAAACTCCATCCATAACAGGGATCAATTTCAAATTTAGTCAATCTTCTCTGGTTTGCTTCCAATGCAGTGTATCTTTCCTTTGATGAGAGGACCCAAACTGTTCCCAATATTCCAGTTGTGGTCTGACTGGTGCCAAATATAGTTTGAGCAATAATTCCCTATTTTTTTACCCAATTCCCTTTGAAATGAAGACCAACATTCCATTGCCTTCCACATTACCCCCTGAACTTGGATAGAAGATTCTTCAGATTCCTGCATTCACTGTTCAGGCTCTAAAATTATTTAACTCATATGCTAAAGAATGAGTGGTGAAGGGGGAAGAATTAAATAATAGGTTAAGATGGAGTCCAGAGTCAGCCCAACATCTCTGTTTCATGCTTGCTACAGTGCTCCAGCAAAGCTCAGCGCAAGCTGGAAGAACAGCATCTCATTTCCCACTTCAGATCCCTGCAGCCTTCTGGACTCAATACTGAGTTTAATAATTTTAGGGCCTGAGCTCCTTCTCCCATGTCTTTACCCCAAACCCACACACCAGGTCTTGTCATCACATGGGCTGCTACTTCCAACTGTCTATTGTCAGCTACTAATAGTCCCCATTAGCAGCTATTCATTCTCCCAGGCTGACCTTTACCCATTCCTTCATCTGCCCAACTGTTTTTTCTCCACCTCTACCTATGGTTTACTCCATCCCCTCCCCCAACCCCCCCATCCCCTCCCCAAGTTAGAATATATACAAACCATCCGAGCTATAATCAGTTCTGAAGAAGGGTCACAGGACCTGAAACATTAACACTGATTTCTCTCCACTGATGCTGCCAGACCTGCTGTGTTTTTCCAGCAATTTCGTTGGGTCCTACATCTATCCAGGACATGCTGTTCTAAGAATCTTTGAATTCTTCTTCCGGTCTACCTTTGCCCATCTGACATTTCCAGTTGATGTGTAGCTTTGTTGACAAGCTCTCATTACTTCTTCCCTTACATACGTCACCTTGCAATGGGGATACTAGTAGGGGACCTGAACTCCACTCCCAGAAGTGACTCATGCCTTTATCATTTCTCATCTCTACCCCAACCTCATGCCTTGCCTCTGTGCCAATTCCATCATTAACTAACAGGGCCACCCCCTCTCCATTTCTGAAATTTCTGTAACTTTCAAGATTCAGGCCGGTAGTGACAATCAGATCATATTCATTTCTGCTTGTGCTTTCAGTTCATTTGTTTTGTTCTGAATGCTACATCCATTTCAATTTTATCCATTTTGTAAATTCCAGTCGTTTCTGTTTACCATGAAGTGGTATGTTGACCAGACCGGGTACAGATGGCAGTTTTCCTTCCCTAAAGGGAACCAGACAGGTTTTTACAATAATTGAGGACAGTCACCATTACTGAGACTAGCTTCCACTTCCAAATGTGTTAATTATACCAGTTTCCATGAATGGGGTTTGAATCAATGTCTGCAGAGCACTAGGTCTGGGTTTTTGGATTACTAGTTCACCATTACTACCAAAACGCCACTGTCTTCCTGATAATACAGGGGTCTCCCACCAATGGAATTAGTTTCTCTCTGCCTTATCCAATGCTTTTTTCTCAATCTAATAATAGATCTTTAAAATAATAATTATGTATGAAAAATTTGTAAGTCATAATTCTTTGCAATAAAAAGCCAATAGTTGGCATCTGAACTGTAATTCTGTTGAGACAGTCAATGTATATTGGGAATTTTGGATAAGTGCTTCAGAACCTAAGGGCTGGTGAGGATTTCATCCCACTTAAATTTGCTCCTTTCCAATGATTACTGGGTGATTTGTATGGCCATGTTTTTGTAATCATCTTTGCCACATTTGCTCTTTGGAGAAGCTAGTAAGACCCAATCATAAAATCCCTACAGTGCTGATAGAGGCCATTTGGCCCATCGAGTCTGCACTAGCCTTCCAAAGAGCATCCCACCAAGACCCAGCCCCCCTACTCTATCCATGTAACCCTGCATTTCCCATGGGTAATCCACCTAGCCTGCACACCCTGGTAGCAGTGTTAACCACAGTGCCACCACAGTCTTTGGAGGGTTGGTGCAGATTCATTTAGCTGAATGGCCTCTATCTGCTCTGTAGGGATTCTATGATGCAAACCAATTTAAGTACCTGGGAAGTGTCAAAAGATGGTTAAACATGCACAGGAATCCGTGCTAAAATAACAATTGTGAAGAATGCATTCTCCATATACAAATAATTTCTCATCACAGGAATCAGTACAATTTTTTTGAAAATAATTATTGAGGCTGTGATTTGGAGTGTGGATCCTGAGAAAATTGTGCATCAAAAGACTAGAAAGTGATTCTGCATGGAGTGGGTCAGTTATCAAGAATGCAAGAGGAATAAAGAGATGGAGGACAGATTGCTGGCGCATATCATAAAGAAAAGGCAGCAAGTTTGGATTTGTCACATTCTCAGGCTGTTAAGGGAGATGACCAATGGTTGGTTAGAGGGATGTGAGCAAAGATGGGCAAAGAGAATGGTGACATTAGACAACTTGACATTTGAAAACTCAACAGCTGTGGGGCTGAGACAGGAAAGTGGAGTTGAGGATTATCTGATCAACCATGACCTCAATGAAGGATGGAGCAGAATCAATGAGCTGAATGGCCTACTTCTTCTGATCTTATGGAAAATGGGAGGTTTGACTGAGCCACTGCAGAGGAAAGTGATCTGTGGAGAAGTGAGCTGAGAACTGAGGAAGAAACTCATAAGCACAAATCGTTGTCCATTATCTCAGCCAGGAATGTGGTCTGTCAATCAAAGCCCAGCGCCCCGCCCACCCTCCACTCCGATTGGTTATAATCGAAAGATGCCTTGTTTCTATTGCTTCAGGCGCTGTCAATCGGGAGGGCCTCCGCGCCTCTATTGGCAGATGCTGATGTCCATTAGCGTAGCAGGCTGTGTGCTGATTGGCTGGGCGGGCTGTCAGTCATTCGCGTTGACCGGGTGATGTTGTGACCTGCCCGGGGGAGGAGGGCGGGGAGAGACGGCAGCTGCAGAAATCCAGGCCGAGGCTGGAGCGAGCCCGTGTAGGCCGCGGGGAGCTGCAGCCATCTGGAGGAGGTAATGGTGGGAGAATGTCCACACTCCCCATCGCATATGGCCTTCCCCTTCTTTCTCCCGGCCCTTCCTCGTCCTCCCCGCGCCCCCCCCATCACCCCCCCTCCCCCCCCCCTGTCGCCCCCCCCCGCCGCCTCCTCCCAGTTTGTTCCCCCCCCTCCCGGCCCTCCCTGTTTTGCCTTCATTCCCCCCATCTCACCCTTAGTCACCCCCTCCCCACTGTATTCACCTTCCAGCTGACCCCCTACTCCATATCCCCCTACTCCATACAGCCTGCCCCCCCCACCCC
>NC_063369.1:18230040-18230533 GCF_021869965.1 Rhincodon typus
CCCCCCCCTCTGTCTGTCTCTCTCTCTCTCTGCCCCTGTCTCTTCATCCCCCCCCCACTCTCTCTCTGCACCAACTCCCTCTCTCTCTCTCTCTGCCTCTCTCTCTCTGTCTGCCCCCCCTCTCTCTGCCCCTCCCTCTCTCTCTCTGCCCCCCCCCGTCTCTCGCTCTGCCCCCCGTCTCTCTTTCTCTGCCCTCTCTCTGCCTCTCTCTCTCTCTCTCTCTCTCTCTCTGCCCTCCCCCGCCTCTCTCTCTCTCTCTTTGCCCCCCATCTCTCTCTTTGCCCTCCCCCCATCTCTCTCTTTGCCCTCCCCCCATCTCTCTCTCTCTGCCCTCTCTCTTTCTCTCTCTGCCCTCTCTCTTTCTCTCTCTGCCCCACCTCTCTCTCTCTCTCTGCCCCCCCTCTCTCTCTCTCTCTCTGTCCCCCTCTCTCTCTCTCTCTGCCCCCCTCTCTCTCTCTGCCCCTCTCTCTCTCTCTCTCTCTCTCTCTCTCTC
>NC_063369.1:18230633-18256466 GCF_021869965.1 Rhincodon typus
TCTCTCTCTCTCTCTCTGCCCCTCTCTCTCTCTCTCTCTCTCTCTCTGCCCCACCTCTCTCTCCCCCTCTCTGGTTATGAATGTGAACCCTGATCGACATCATTTGAAACAGAGGTGCAGATAAAACAACTCAGTATTTTTTTTTGAAAAGATACAATCTTGTTTCCTTCTCCTTACAGGATGGAGCTTTGGTTACCAATGTGCTGATAATGGTGACTTGCTGCAATTAGTTAGTGCTGCCTTGGAAATATTTTTGATGTTTCTTTTTCCCCCCACTAAATGTACAGTGATATTTCTTTCTTTTTTGAATCCAGAATGAATCTGATGGCGATTTATTAGATGTCAAGACTCTGGTTGAAAACCAGCAACAAGCCACCATGGTAAGTGATGGTTATTTTCCCACTGGACAATCTGATATCAACACGTGGAAGTTTACAGGTCTGTAAACCAAGCTGTGAAATCCACCTCACTCTGAGTTACCTGCTAGAAAGGAGACTCCCTGATAATTTGAGCATAAGTTGACAAAAGGATATCCCAAGGGTAGGTGAGAGTACCTGATGGACTTTTTAAGCAAATTTGTGCTTGGACCTGGGTGGGTTGCATTGGTTCCAAGGTCATTGATTTGTTGTTGGTCCATGGACATTGCATCAGTCTCTTGTGTGCAAGTTTGGTAACACTTAGTCTCAGCTAGCTTTTTGAGATTCATGGACGAGGGCTCTCAAATCCCACTGTTTGTTAGCTTTCTGCAGTGTTTCTCCATTCAAATAATAATCAGTTCTTCCTTCTGCCATAATGTATAACCTCGCATTTCCCACATCATATTCAATCTACCAAGTTTATTCCACTCAACCTAACCTTGTCCCTCTATAGACTTTTTGTGTCATCCTCCCCACTTGTCTTCCCTCCTTTTTTTGTTCCATCTGCAAATTTGGCTATAGTAAATTCACCTTCCTAATCCAAACCATGAATTTATTTTGTAAATAATTGTGACCCTTGCACTGATCCTTGTAGCACTCCACTAATCCTGAAAGTGTGCTCCTTATTCCAACTCTGTCTTCTATTCGTTAGCGAATCCTCTATCCATGCTAATACACTAACTGCAACACCATGGGCTTTTACCTTATTAAATAGCCTAATGTGTGGTACATTATCGGTGCCTTCTGAATATCCAAATACATTACATTCACTGCTTCCCCTTCCTCTATCCTGCTTGTTAACTCCTGGAAGAATTCTAGTAAAATTGTCAGGCATGATTTTCCCTTCACAAAGCCATGATGATTCTGCTTGATCATATAGCAGAGCATTTCAAATGCATAATTACTTCCTTCATAATAGACTCTAATATTTTCCCAGTAACAGGTGTTAAACTTCTGGTCTGATTATTGTCTCTTCCTACTTTTAAATAAAAGTGTTACGTTGGCAGTTTTGTAATCTTCTAGAACCTGTGCAGGATCTAGGATTCCTGGAAAGTTATTAGCAGTACATCCATTATCTCTATAGCTACTTCCTTTAATATCCTAGGATGCAACCCATCAGGCCCCAGGGGACTTATCAGTCTTTAGCCCCATTAATTTCCCTAACACTTCTCAGTAGTGAGAGTTATTGTATTTATTTCCTGTCCTTTTACACCCTGAATATTTAGGATTTTGCGATGCGATTAGTGTTTTGTCCTGTGAAGTATTTACTAGACTCTACTGCCATTTCCTGGTTCTCTATTATTATTTCCCCAGTTTCATTGTCTATGGGGGTGTTCATTTTGGCTGTTGTTTTCCTTTTTATATACTTAAAGAAATTCTTGCTATCTATCTTGATATTACTTGCAATTTTGCATGCAATGTTTATTTTCTCCCCTTTTGTTCTTTTTGGTCATCTTTTGTTGGTTTTGAAGGCAGTTACTAAGAAAGGACAATAACATTTGGATTATTATTGAAAGATGATTGGATTGCAAGAATAAAAATTCCTTCCTGCAGTTACAAAGGAATACCATGTGCAGTTATGATTCGTATACATAAAAATGACCATAACCCCGAGGTATGTTCACCATGTAGCCAGTGAACCAAAAGAATAAAGCTAGTTTCGTCTCCTTTTTAATTTGCATGATTCAAATTATTTGACCAGTTGTCCAGGTTTGTTTATTTAAACAGGATAAAGGTTAGTTTATTCATTGCCATTACCAAAGTTACCGTGTGATAAAGTTATTAACGAAATTGCAGATGCCAAGATTAAAACAAGTACACGTAGTACAACAGCGAGAAAGTCATAGTTCCACTTGAAGTCAGGCCCAGTAGCTGTGATGGCTTCTGTAGTTGGACAGTTTGTGTTTTCTTGCAGAAGTGGACCAGCAAGACAGTAGATTTTGGGAAGGAGAGAAGTTTCCTTTTTCTCTGGTTTCAGCGCTTTCAAACTGACTTTCCTTCAAGAGAAAAGCATTCAATTCATCACCTACCGTGTGGAAGCAGGCCATTCGGCCCATCGAGTCCACACCGATGCTCTGAACACCATCCCACCCAGACGTGCCCCCCCACCAACCCTATTTCCCATGACTAATTCACCTAGCCTGCACATCCCTGGACCCTATCAGCAATTTAGCATGGCTGATCCACCTAACCTGCGTATCTTTGCACTGATGGAAGAAACCAGAGCACCCGGAGAAAGCCTGTGCCGACACAGGGAGAATGTGCAAACTCCGCACAGACAGTCACCCGTGGACAGAGTTGAACCCGGGCCCCTGGTGCTGTGAGGCAGCAGCGCTAACCACTGAGCCACGGTGCCATTCTCTGTAAGCCTTTTCTCTTTGTGTTCTCTCGATCGAATCTCCCTCTCTGAAGGTAGATCTCAAACTGCCTTTGGTCTTAACCTTTTATTTTTACACTTCAAAAACTCAACATGGCGGTAATTTTGAGGAATCAAGTGTTCCAAAAAGCGAAGAGGTAAATTACACTGAACCCCTTTCTAAAGTTCTTTCTCCTGCCTGTTTGATATATTTCCAAGGATGCTGAGGTGAACTTGTAGATGCTGTTCCCATATGTCTGCTGTCCTTGTCTTTCCTGATTGCAGTGGTCATGGGTTTGGAAACTGCTGTCTGGTTTGCCAGGTGAAATGTGGTGGCATCTAAGAAACCAACGCTTTCCTCGTGTGTTGTGGCTTTAAGCTTAATTGAAGGTTGATTTATTTTTGAGGATATCGATGAGTTCTTCTAATTCTGCTCTTGTGCAAGTCCAAATATGTGAGTGAAATACAGAAGGTAATGTTACAATTTGACTACATCATCGAATAAATTAGTTGGTGAGAATGAAGAAAAAGTCCCTGAAAATCAAAAAGTAGCTCTCAAGAAAACCTCAGTCTTCAGGGTGACGGTGTATATTGTGTGCCCTGCTGCAAGCTCCTCATGATTTTAAAGAGCTCTGTTAAACCTCTTCTCAACTTGCTTGAAGCGAGGTAATGTACTTTTTTGGTCTTCTGAGCTGAACCTGCTAATCTGCCAATGTCTTTGTTTTTGCCTAATTGCCAACCACTCGTAAGTTAATGGTAAATTTTTATAATGCCACGCTCCAAGCATCAGTTTGTGTTCACTCTGTGACCTGATTACCCGATGATTCTTCACTTTTCTAAGATGCGTGGTCAGTGAGGTGTAAAAGGTCTGACTTTATTGGGAGTTTAGAATCTTAACTTAAGATTTCTACACAAAGAGAAAAATAACTTGTATAAAGTGCTAATTGATTTGATTAGTGAATATAAAGTAGTTATAGTAACAATTAGAAATGTGCTCAGGATACTAGCTCAAAAGAGAGGCAAATTAAAAAGAAATCATTTCGTTATTCGAGCATTTAATTAGTTTACAGCAAAAATGTAAGCATCTGAAACAGAGAGGTGATGGATCATTAGTCTAATAATCCAGAGAGCCAGGTAATGTTCTGAGGAGCTGGGCTTGAATTCCACTGTTGAGGACGATGAATTTGAACTCAATAAAAAATTAAGAGTCTAATAATGAGCGTGAAATCAATCGCAGTTGTTGGAAAAATCCATCTGGTTTCACTTTCTTCAGGGAAGAAAATCTACAATACTTACCTGGCCTGGCCTATGTGTGACTCCAGATGCACAGCAGACTCTTAACATGCCTGAGTATTTGCCGTCAGTTGTATTAACCACTAGAAAGGAAAAAAGAAATGAAACTGACAGATCGCCCAGTATCGACCTAGACACCGGAAACAACAATGGCAAGAAGTATCAATCATGTGGATCTTGTCAAGTCTTCCTTATTCATGACTTACTAACTGCCTGATGTGGAATCAGACCTTGCGGACAATGTCTCAGACACCACCTTCACTATCTCTGGATATATTCTGTCTCACCAGCAGGACAGGCCAAGTAGAGGTGGCAGCACAGTGGTGTACAATTGGGAAGGAGTTGCCCTGGGAGTGCTCAACATTGACTGTGGACACCATGATGTCTATGGCATCAGGTCAGACATGGACAAGGAATGTTTCTAAATGTTGTTCAACGTGGAGGATGCATTGAAGGTGCAAAGATGTAAGTTCTACTCTGGGTGGAAGATTTCAGTGTCCACCACCAAGAGTGGCTTCGCAGCAGCATAACTGATTGAGTTGGTCTGGTCCTAAAGGACATGGCTGTTAGTGTGGGTCTGCAACAGGTGGTGAGGGAACCGACGTAAGGGAAAAATAGCCTTGACCTCATCACCTCATCCTCACCAATCTGCCTGCCACAGATGCGTCTGTCGATGACAGTATTGGTAAGAGTAACCACCGCACAGTCTTTGTGGAGACGAAGTTCTGTCTTCACATTGAGAATACCCTCTGTAGTGTTGTGTGGGACAGACTTTGAACAGATTTTACAACTCTGGGCATCCCTGAGGCACTGTGGGTCATCAGTAGCAGTAGAATTGTACACATTTGACCGACTGTGGCATCAAGGACCCCAAGCAAAACGAATCGGGGAAAACTCTGCTGGTTGGAGTCAAACATGACACATACAAAGATGGTTGTGATTGTAGGAGGTCAGTCATCTCAGCACCAGGACATCTCTGCAGGAGTTCCTCAAGGTAGTGTCGTTGGCCTAATCACCTTCAGCTGTTTCATCAATGACCTTCCCTCCATCTTATGTCGGTCGATGATTGTACAATGTTCAGCACCATTCGTGATTCTTCAGTAACTGAAGCAGCCCATGTCTAAATTCAGCAAAACCTGGACAATATTGAGCTTCTGGTGGCAAGTAAAATTGGTGCCACAAAAATGCCATGCAATGACTACTTCCATTAAGAGGCAATCTAACCATTGTCCTTTGACATTCAATGGCATTACCATCATTGAATCCTCCACTACCAACATTCTGAAGGTTATCATTGATCAGAAACTTAACTGATTCACCATATAGATACAGCAATTGCAAGAGCAGATACAAGGCTAAGAATACTGCTGCAACTAATTCACCAGCTGACTCCCCAAAGCCTGTTCACCATTTGGAAGGAATGGGATGGAATACATCCTAATTGCCTGGATGAGTGCCGCTCCATCACAACTCAGAAACTTGACAGCATCCAGAACAAAGCAGCTTGCTTGATTGGCATCCCATCCGTAAACATCCACTCCTTTCTCCACTGATGCTCAGTAGCAGCAGTGTCTACTATCGACAAAGTGGACTGCAGATATTCACTAAAGATCTTTATGCAGCGCATTCCAAACCATGATCAGTTCCGTCTTGAAGAACAAGGGGAGCAGCTACATCTTGACTCGGAAATATATCACCATTCCTTCTATGTTACGGGATCAAATTCTGGAATTCTCGTCCTTAAGGCATTGTGAATTATCTACAGTTCATGGGCTTCAAAAGTTCAAGAAGGCAGCTCATTGCCATCTTCTCAAGGACAACTAGGGATGACAGTAAATGCTGGCCTAGCCAGTGTCACTCATGTCCCTTGGATTAATATGTGTGTATGTGTATGTAATATATGTGGATAATCTTTACAGGGCAGCACAGTGGCTCAGTGGTTAGCACTGCTGCCTCACAGCACCAGGGACCCGGATTCGATTCTAGGCTCAGGTGACTGTCTGTGTGGGGTTTGCACATTCTCCCTGTGTCTGCGTGGGTTTCCTCCGGGTGCTCCGGTTTCATCCCACAGTCCAAAGATGTGCAGGCTGGGTGGATTGGCCATGCTAAATTGCCCGTAGTGTCTAGGGCTGTTTGGGTTAGACAAGGGAAATGTAGGGGATTGGGTCTGGGTGGGATGTTCTTCAGAGGGGCGGTGTGGACTTGTTGGGCCGAATGGCCTGTTTCCACACTGTAGGGATTCTATGGTTTTTACAGTTTAGGTGAATATTAGAGGGGCTGGGTCAGAAGTAGTTAGACAAATAGTGGTGAAATGACATATACTTTCTTAACTGCTGCATAGAACATTATAGAAATAGATTGTAGAAGTAAAAACATTTCTGTTAATTTACCTAGCCAGAGTCTGGAATGCTTCACAGTTCAGCTGCAAAGTCATCGGTAAGTAAAGAATTTCCTTTATAGTTGAGTTTGTAAGATTAAGCATTAAAGGAGAAAGCCCTTGAGACACACAGGCCAACCTGGATTTGGAGCTCTCGTCTCTAACTGGAGTCTCTTTAGACTTGATATTGAACTCGGCGTCTAACATCCCTGGAGAGTTCTTTCTCAATTCCTGGCTGGTAGTAATTTATTTAACGAATATCACTAAAACAAATTGTGTTCTGCTGTATGTAAATTGGCTGCTACACTGCATTGCTGCAACCGTTGTACGTGCCTGAAAGTCCTTCAAACAATTGCTTGGTAGTACAGATCATAATTCTTACTGTGCAACATAATGATTTGGATTGCTATATCGTAGGGTACAAATTTCAAAAGGAGCAGCTTTTTGTACTGCATGAGGAAAGGATGCTGATGGGTTGGCAAGTGGTCTCTAGTTGAAATGTTATCATGAAGAATGCACCAGTGACGTTTTTGTGTGATGCAAAATGGCACAACGCCTGGAAATATTCTTTTGGTTTACAGAGGACTGGGACCTGCTTATGCATGTACGAAGCAAGTCGGTGTGAGCCATGTTGCAAGCATGGCTGATGGTTTTACATTGGTTGTTGGCAGGATTCTTATCACCCCCAGAATTGTTCAGTAAGTGGTGTTGAATGTAGAACTTGAAATATAGCCTCTAAAGTTAGATGTGATTCTGCGGTTACATTGTTCAGCAAATTCTATCTGGAGTGTGCAAAGAATCGTATCAACAAACAATCTCACCTACAATGTGGCTCATTTGCATTTGCTAGAGGCTACATTTATTCCTACTCAGGTGCCAGTCCTCCTCAAGCCAAATGGTTATGCTCAGACATTGTGCAATTTTCAATTCAAGACAATTATGAGGATTCCCATTTCCTGATGCATTCTCCATGGCAACACCTCCAACTGATCAACACCTTGTACCATGTGGTATAAATTGCTGTTCCCTTTGAGAGTTGCTATTTCTGCATCTATCATGATGAATGGAAGAAGAAAAGCTTTAACTAAGAATAAATAAATGATGGGGCATGAACTGAAGAATGAAAATTAATTGGATATAACTAGTTGACACAGAGTGGTGAAGTTTGGAATGGACTGCTAATGAAACCAGTTGAATCAGTAATTTGAGAGAAAAGAAAACCGGAAGAATTGTAGATGCTGGAAAGCAGAAACAAAAACAGAAATTGCCAGAAAAGCTCAGCAGGTCTGGCAGCATCTGTGGAGAGAAATCAGAGTTAACGTTTTGGGTCCGATGGCCTTCCTCAGAACTGGAGTAATTTAAGAGATTTGGGCACACATTTGGCAAAAAGATTCAGTGTAGGAGATCTGTCCTGCTGGTGAACTGTGAGCCTGCTTATTGATCCAAAATGGATCTTAGGCTCCAGTTACCTTTCAGTGTTCTTGTGGGCAGTTCTTCACCACATGGAATAATCTTGGAGCACTTAGCCTGTTACAGGAGCTGTTTAAATACTATTCCCTGAGGCAAGGGTTCTTGCAAGGTCCAAAATGGCTTAAAAGTTGATTACAGAAAAATTCAATTTAAATTGTTAACCCTTTGTCATAACTACTTCTTTGTCTTATATGGGCAATACTGACATCCATCAGCACGATCACTGTGCTTGTGCTGTAAAATTTTTCAAAGATTGTGAATATTTATTCCATAGTCTAAATTCTGTGTAACTTCTCTTGAGATGTGCTCTCAGTTCTGTAACCAGACTTAATATTTGGTGTTCCCACAGTTGCAACAAAGCCTTTGCCAGCTGAAAGTTTCCACAATATGTTGGTTGAGAAAACTTGGCATGGGAACCTTTTTAATGTGTCCCTGATTGGATAATAGCTTGCTTAAACCAAACCAGTGTTTCTGTTCAAGTCTCTTTACATTTGTTTCATTTATTCATGGGATGAGAGTGTTGCTTGGCCAAAATTTATTGTCCATCTCTAATTGCCCAGAAGGCAGTTAAGGAGGAACACATTGCTGTCGGTCAGGGGTCGCATGTAGACCAGACCAGACCAGGGCAGGACAGCAGATCCCTTTTCCTAAAGGGTGCTTAGAGAACCAGGTGGGGATTTTTTGACAATCAATTATGGTTACCTGGTTGTGTTAAACTAGCTTTTATTGTAAAATCCCAGATTTTTAAAATGGAATTTAAGTTTCACCATCAAATTTCACCATTTGCAGTGGTGAGACTCAAACCCATCACGTCTCCATAATGTTAGAGGTTCTGTATTGCTAGTCATGGCTGACATTGCCGTTACATCACACCTTTCTGAAATTTAAGAAACATTCCTGAAAACACAACTGATAACAGCTGCTGTCTGATCCCAATGCCAACCTACTCTCTTAAAGAATCAAAGCTCAGGAGCAAGTAGCAGTTTTAGGTGTTCCAAGCCTGTAGCTCTTTGCCCAAATGGCCAAAAGACTTGACTACGATTGTAGGAAGGTTTTTTGACTGGAAATGTGTCACAACTGAGTTTAGACTTCTCCCCACTGCAGATAGACAGTGCATCTCTGCCTGCCTGTTTCTTCGGTCGCTCTCATTTTCTCCCTCTTTTTCGTAAAGAAGAAACAGAGGCGCATGATACTGGCATCAGGATGGGTCGGACGTTTGTGGCTATATCCTCAGCCCCAGAGCTCCTTCGGCCAGCTCTGGTATAGCTGCTGAGGTCAATTATTGGGCCTTGATGATCAGCATGACCCAATATTGTACCAGACAACGCCTTTACCTTGCACATTGCTGCCGTGTTCAGTATTGAGGCTGTCTGCCAGCTGGTTAGCACTCATTCGTTGGACATGAAGGCTGCCCTTTTGTTCATCTCTCATGACCCTTATACACATTGAGATGAGTGAGATAGAGCAGTGACTGCTTTCAAAACAACAGAAAGAGAATCCTTTTGTACGACTTTGCTGAGGAATCCATTTGACCCATTGCTGTTGTCCCAAGTGGAGTTAAATAACACAGGTTGGAATTTTGGACTTTATGTTACTTGTATTAGAAACCTGCATCCTAGTCCTAACTTGAGTGGTGCAGCCAACTCTTCACCAGAAATGAGAACCGCTGGTGTTTTCAGTGAAATTTTTGTTTCAAACTTAAAATAGGTGAATTCAATTAATTTACTGAAACATGATGACTAATGGGCAGCAAGTTTACAGGCCTCATCTGTGTCTGAGGTGGCTGTGCTTATTAAAACAGGGTTAAAAAATGAGAGACTGTGAACTGTAGGGAAGCATGGAAGCTGAATCGGCACTTGTTCGTTCTGTAGCAACACTTCGAACAATAGGTTGTGTTTGTGTAGTGCCTTTGGCATGATAAAAGACCCAAGGCGCTTGATAGAAATGCAACAAAGCAGCATTTTTTCACTCACAGGATGTGTATGCCTGTGGCTAAGCCAGCATTTATTGCCCATCTCTAATTCGAGTCAACCACATTACTGTGGGTCTGGAATCATGTAGGCCAGACCAGGTAAGGATGACAGATTTCCTTCGTTAAAGGGCATTAGTGAACCAGATGGGTTTGTTTTGACAATCGACAATGAATTCATGGTCATCATTAGACCCTTAATTCCAGAGTTTCGTTTTTATTGAATTCAAATTCTACCATCTGCCATGGCAGGATTTGAACTGATATTCCCAGAACATTAGCTGAGTTTCTGGCTTAATAAGTAGCGATAATACCATTAGGCCATTGCTCTCCATTTTACATTACATATGGAGATACTGGGGTCGATGACCAAAGGCTGGGTACATTTTAAAGAGCATGTTAAAGGAGGAAAGAGAAATGGTGAGGCAGAGAGGTGTACGGAGAGAGATACAGAGAGCCTGAGACTCAGGCAGCTGAAGGCATGGCTGCCAAGTGGTGAGATGATGAAAATCAATAAAGCTAACAAAGGCATAAATGTGTCTTTTCAGCAACAGATATATGGTTAGGCAGAGGCATAATCAGATTTTCCACTGGATAGTGATCCTATCCTTTAATAACACTCTCCCAGCCTGAGGAGAGAGTGAGACCATGCTACCAAACCTTACAGCTGACTTGGCTGTCCACCGTCAAGAGATCAAACAGGGAGCTTCATGTTTTATTTGTGCAAAAGTAAGGAAGTCAAGTGAACTGTACATTAAGGTGATGAGCCACATAGTTGGAGATCTTTGAATCACCCAAGAAATACATGGAGCCATCACCAGCATATGAAGTATGGTATGCACTGGAAGAACTACTTTGAATTGCTGTCTAAGTGGAATTCAAATGTGCCGGCTTGTGGAATGCTATCTCCATTGGATATAACTCTGAAGTAGCTCAGGTTGTATTCTTCAGAAAAGTGATTCTTCAGAAAAAAAAGTACAGTTTTGTTTCATTGACTGTTTAAGTATCCTTGACATTGTGTTGCTTTAAACGAGGAGTGCAGCTTTGGATTATAGTTTGTGAAAGAGCTGAACGTCACATTTATGCTTTTATTTTTCGGCCTTCATTTGAATTCTGAATTCATTAGTTGTACACAATTTGTTTTTTCAGATGATGGGAGTAATTCTGGGGGCTGGAGTGGCAGTTGTGCTGATTGCCACCACCATCCTCATTGTACACAGACGATTACAAGAGAGAAGTAAGTGAAACTATACTGAAAAACTGTTGCAGCTCGTGGGCATTCCACAACTATTGGTCAATGTGTTCTCAGCCCTGTACTCCATATCTAACATTGTGGGTAAATGTTCCTGTTGTCCCCCCAACTCCCTGCTCTTTACTTTTTTTGAGTTTAAATAAAATCCTCAGCTCAGTAATCGGGGTATTTTGGTGACAAATCCTCCATTTACATGCGGAATGTACAGATGCGGCGTGGTGGCTCAGTGGTTAACACTGCTGCCTCACAGCACCAGGAACCCGGGTTTGATTTCACCCTTGGGTGACTCTCTGCATGGAGTTTGTGCGTTCTCCCCGTGTCTGCATGGGTTTCTTCCGGGTGCTCTGTTTTCCTCCCACAGTCCAAAGATATGCACGCCAGGTGGATTGGCCATGCTAAATTGCCCATAGTGTTCAGGGAGGTGTAGGTTAGGTGGGTTATAGGGGGATGGCTCTCGGTGGGATGCTCTGAGGGTCGGTGTGGACTTGTTGGGCTGAAGGGCCTGTTTCCACACTGTAGGGATTCTATGATCTGATCTATGATTGTATGATGATGATATACCACTGGAGGAGCAGGTGATTCTTAGGATGCTATCATATGCATTGCTAGCAGTTCCGAGTGAAGTTAAAACTGCTGGCCATTCTTGAATATCCAAAAAGGTTTGTATTCCTTTGAAAAAATGAATGCTGTGTGCGCAATATCTCTTTGTCAGCCTTGGCTCAGGGAGAGCACTGATTCAGTGGGCTATGAATTCTTGCTTGCCTCCAGAGACACCTCGGTATATCATGTAGACATCAGCTCTTCTGACTCAGACAAGAAGGCTACAGTTGAGCCAAGACTGACCACAGAAAGCAGAAATATTTAATGAACCTTTTATGGACTGGAAAATTTCACAACTTTAATTCACTATTCAAAAGATGTTAAAGATCTAAGTTTAAAACTGTGAAATGACAATGGTTTCCAAATGATTGGGAGGAAATGGCTTACATTGATATCTCTGCTGTTGATAAGGTGGATTAGCAATTGGGGGGAAAATGAGGCAGAAATTGGAAATGCCTACCAGAGGCTTCTTTTACAGGAGTTACTTGTTAATCTTGGCTTTCAAATTCTAAGCAATTGGAACATGAGTAACGTTCCCTTTTGCACCAGCCTTGCAACTGGACAAGTCACAAGCTACTACCCTGTTCACTGCATTCTACCTGAACAACATTTTTTCATTCTCCACCTTCATTTAATATTTACTAATTCAATTCAGTTGGAATTTAAGTCTACCATGTTGACCCCCTACTTTTTTCACCTTTCCTTTCAATCTCTCTGTGTCTCTCATTATTTTGGAGGCAGAATTAATACAGTCAGTGAACTATGCTAACAAGATAAGTGAGAGAAGCTGGTACGTTATCTCAAAGTCATGCCCCTTAGGAAGAAGAACAGCATTTTAAAACCGATCTGCGATTATTCTGAATCCTTACTACTTTTGGTAGAAAAAAACATTATTTTGTCACAGTAAATACGGGAGACCAACACCTAGGGGAAATCCAAAATGCAGCTGGTTGAATTGGAGTAGTGTTGAGATGAACTGCAAGAACCTATTGACCACTTCTTCTAATCTTCCTCCTTGTCTGGGCTGATTCTGATTTTTTTTACACTGCTTTGGTTATATTTTCCATCTTCAGACATTTGTCCCATACCTGCATCTAAGGCTGTCAAACCACGGGATGGTTACATCAGCCCATTATGTCCATACTCTTCTCAAGTGTAAATCAGTAAGTCCCATTCTCATGCACTTTCTCTGTAGCTCTGCAGTTCAATAGAGTCATAGAATTGTACAGCATGGAAATAGACCCTTCAGTCCAATTCGTCCATGCTAACCAGATATCCTAAATAAACCTAGTCCCATTGCCAGCATTTGGCCCATATCCATCTCAACCCTTCCTATTCATATACCCATCCCAATGCCTTTTAAATGTTGTAATTGTATTAGCCTTCACCACTTCCTCTGGCAGCTCATTCCATATACACAGCACTCTCTGCGTGATAAGTTTGTCCTATAGGTCCCTTTTAAATCTTTCCCCACTCACCTTAAACCTATGCCCTCTAGTTTTGAACTCCCCTACCCTGGGAAGAAGACCTTGTCTATTCACCCTATCCATGCCCCTCATGATTTTATAAACCTTTATAAGGTCACCCCTCAACCTCTAGTGCTCCAGAGAACATAGCCCCAGTCTATAGCTCAAACCCTCTAGCCCCAGCAACATCCTTGTAAATCTTTTCTGCACTCTCTCAAATTTAACAAATCTTTCCAAAGCAGTGAGTCCAGAAATGAGCACAGTATTCCAAAAGTGGCCTAACCAAAGTCCTGTACAGCCATAACGTAACCTCCCAACTCCTATACTCAATGCGCTGACCAATAAAAGCAAGTGTACCAAACGCTTTCTTCGCTACCCTGTCTACTTGTGCCTCCACCTTCAAGAACCATGAACCTACATCCAAAAGTGTCTTTGTTCAGCAACACTCCTCAGGACCCTACTATTAAGAGTATAAGTTCTACCCTGATTTGCCTCTGCAAAATGTAACGCCTTCCATTTATCTAAATTAAACTCCAACTGCTGCTCTTCAGCCCATCAGTCCATCTGATCAAGGTCCTGTTGTACTCTGAGGTAACCACCTTTGCCGTCCATTACACTACCAATTTTGGTGTCATCTGCAAACTTACTAACTACTCCACCTATATTCACATCCAAATCACTTAAATAAATGACAAAAAGCAGTGGACCCAGCACCGATGGTTGTATCACATTGCTGGTCACAGGCTTCCAGTCTGAAAAGCAACCCTCCACCACCACCTTCTGTCTCCTACCTCCGAGCCAATTTTGTATCCAAGTGGCTAGCTCTCCCTGGATTCCATATGATCTAACCTTGCTGAGCAGTCTATCATGTGGAAACTTATCCAATTCCCTTTTGAAAGCCCTGATTGTATTTGGTTCTTTGACAGTACATTTTGGACCTGTACCATTTGCAGTGTAAGTAAAGGCCTGCCTCATGTTGCCATTGATTCATTTTAAATCCATTTTAAAGTCGGCCATTCAGTTGGTTGGAGCCATCAACAATCTGACTGCTCTGTCCAGACCTCTGATTCTGACTACCTGTATAAAATCTCTTCTCAGCCTTCTCTTTTCCAAGGCAAACAGGCCCAGCTTCTCCAATCTCTCCAAGTAATTAAAGCCCCTCATCTGTGGAATCATTCTTGTAATTCTTTCCAGCAGCTCTTTTTCAAGTGCTTCATACCCTTCTTGAATTGCTTTGTCCAGAATTGGACAAAGTACCCAACTGAGAATAAACTAGAGTCATATCAAATTCTTAACTTCCTTACTTCCTTACTTTTGGTGAGTTACTGCATCTTGTAGATGCTACCAGTGTGTGTTAGTGATGAAGGGAGTAAGGTTGTTATGTCCTGGATGGTGCTGAGCTTCTTGCGTGTTGTCGGAACTCGACCCATTCAGGAAATTGTGTGGAGTATTCCATCATACTTTCAACATGTGCCTTGGAGATAGTGGACATGCTTTCGGGAGTCAGGAAATGAGTTATTTGCTGCAGAATTCCCAGCTTCTGACGTGCTCTCATCATGTTTATAAAGCTGGCCCATTTCTGTTGCATGTACACGTGCTTAAAACCCTGTTGTTATTTTGGTGGAAGCTTACTAGATGTACTGTAGTGCTCTCTGTGTCAAAAATGGTCTTTTGCCAATGTTACATGTATAGCTTCACAAGGGCTGATTTTTAGGGGCTAGATTGCTGTACAAACCATTGTTTGAACTTTGTTAGCCGCATCTACCTTGGAATGATACTTCTTTGAACTCCATACATTTCCGGTTTAGAACCGAGTCATTGCGTTATGAGCTGAATTTTTAAGTAGTTCTGATTCAGATGTTCCTTGAATAAATGAGTAGATCACAAAACTAGCTGATTTATATGATGGGAGGCATCTGCCTCCTGTAGTCTATAGTTATGCTGATTCAATAGATACGAAATACACATTTTTTCTTTGTTTATAAAAACAAGTTACTTTTGTTCAGTTTTGCAGCTTACTAATTTTTGCCTATCTGTTAGGAATTCAAGCTCAGGAAACCCCAAAATACCGATTCCGAAAACGTGACAAAGTAATGTTCTATGGACGCAAGATCATGAGGAAGGTATGAAGGACATGGCCTACCTGAGAGCAGAAGTTAAACTGCAGTGGTTGAGTGAGTGATTTTGCCAGTTGTTACGGAGAGAAATCTGCATTTCAGCTTGAACCCAGATGAATGTGGCCAGGCCAGTGGGTTTGCACTGTCAGGCGAAGTACCTCACTGGTCTTCTCGTCTGCTGTGAACACCTATAACATGGAATCATCATCTGCCAGGTCTTATCTCCCCAGCCTCTATCCCTGTCGAAACGTCTGGTGTCTAGTAGCTTGGCTGAGGCCTACGGTTTCCACTGTAGGCCATCCTTGGGGTTCAGAAAGGACATTCAATCTCACATATTGAGCAGTTGACAAGTCCCTCCTAATCCTTTGGGCCCAATGCAAGTGTGGAAGCTGGCAGTTCAGTATGGAGTTAGCTGCTGATTTGCCTTTTAAGTCGCTAAATGTTTCCAAACTCTGGTGTTCACTAAACAGGATTACAGGTTTGTCTTAGATTTCAGACCTACGTTCAGTGTTGTTAAAACTTTTATTTCACTTGATGACATTTTCTTGTTGCTCCGTACACATTGACCCTGAATGTATTTCTCTGTGGCCGTCAAGACTCCATTCTCTCGCCCTCTGAAGTAGCCATTATTCCTGTAGCTTCCATCTAAAGATGGTTGGTCAACCAGGACTTTAGACTTGAGTCTGATCCTAATGTCTGATGTTGATGCTGTGGGATAATAATGGGTAATCAGCCCCCATAGCCAACACCCCACTGCCATCCTTCCAGCCTGAGTCAACTTGTTAAAGTCCAACTGAACAATACTGTAGCCTGTCATTTAAATGTAGACCTTCCTGCTATATAGCTCAGCTGCTAGAGGGCTAAACTGAAGTCTGAACCCAGGTGTCACTGAGCTATCATCTCTGGCCCTTCTTGTTTCAGTTCAGTAAGAATGATAATTTAGTATTGCCAGGGTTAACTGTTGTATCATATATTGTGTGCTGGACAGATTCTTGGGATGAAGGGCTTCCCTTATGAGGAGAGGTTGGATAGGTACAGCCTGTATCCATTGAAGTTTAGAATGGGAGGAATCTTATTGAGACATGTAAAAACGAAGGGGACTTGACAGGTTGCATGCTAAGCACGTGATTCCCTTTGTGGGAGAGATGAAAATGAGGAATAAATAGGGAATCTTCCATTTTATACAGATGAGAGAGTTTCCCTGAGGGTTTTTGACCTGTGAAAGCTTCTTCCCCCAAGAGAACTGTGAAAACAGGGTCATTGAATATTTTTAAGGCAGAGTTAGATCGAAGGAATCGAAGGATATCAGGAATGACAGCAAAGTAGAGTTGAGAACACAATCAAATCCACTATAACCTTGTCAAATGGCAGAGCAGATTTGAGTACTGCTGTTCTGTATTTGTATGCTCAAATGGTCAGTGTGGTCTTGTATGAGCAATGTGTCTTGTGGTCACTGTCTGAATGAAGCTTCTAATATTCATATTTGTGTAAACATGTTGTCGTACCTTGCTCAGTGTGTATGAGGAAAGTTGTTCCCTCTCCATTAATGAATCAGTTTTGAAATTCCTTGTTCAATTTTGGGAATATCTGCTCAGGTGTTTAAAACTTTATTCTTTGGGCCTTGAATCTGTATTTTATCACTCCTTTTTGCTATTGAGTGTGTGGTTGCTTTAGTCTGAGTTGCACTTGCCTGTTTTCAGGTGTCACAATCCACGTATTCCTTTGTTGGAACTTCAAGACCAAGAGCAAAAAGGAAAGCGAAAATGCTGATCATTGCAAAACGGTACTGTTTTGAGTAGATACTATCTCTCTGTCTCTGTCTCCATCTCTCTCTCTCTCTCTTTCTCTATGTATATAAATATATATATGAAATCCTAGTTACTTTAGAGAGAAACATGAGCAATAATTATATTGTACAGTTTGAATAGCTGCATAGTAAATGGTACTGAACCAGCAAGATCGAGTAGCTGGGTGCCAGTGCTGTATGCTAAGTTGTGATTTTAAATTCAATCAATCTGTTTACTAATGGTTTGCAACAAAAGACTTTAAAAGCTTCCAGATTGTCTTTTAAAATCCAACTTATGTTCTGAATGTTAAATTGTGTGGTTGTTGAATGTTCCCTTTCCAACATCATGAAAGTAACCTAAATAAAATCATGGATTGTAAGCTGCATGGTGTATTTGTAACATTAACCCCTTTTAGATCGTCGTGCTGCAGATTGGGACAAGTTGTTCCAGACCTGTGCTAATGCTCAGGGTCAAGAGGTAGCTTCAGCCATTCTTTCAGTGGGCTTTGTCTGTTTTCGATTGAAATGGAGCTCAAGAGAGGTTTCTTTTCAGACCTGTGTCAATTCTATGTGTCTTTTTTTTAAACTTCCTCACAACTTGTTTGTTTCTCCCTTTCCTATCACTCACCTACACCACCTTTTCTCCTTGCTTTTCCTACTCTCTATCCCACCCATCGTGGATCCTCTTCCTTCCCTCTTGTCTGTCGTTGCCCCATATCTTTACTCAAGTTGAGTTCGCAGGTGACGGCACCTCACTCCTTCCTGAAGTCTTCCTCCCTTGCTTCCTGAAAACTGCCCCACTTAAACCACCACAACAGGAGTGTGATGTCTGTTACTGAATCACACTTTGATCCTTCTCTTAACCACTGTCTTTGAGAGGATCTCCCATGATGACTTTTCTTCCTGCCACGCACTGTTACCTTAGTTGTTCTGTTCAGGATATATACTCCTTTCAGTCCCTTTGCTCACCTACTCTTTTTTCACATACCTTCACATTTGGGTCAACTTGCATGCATGTCCCACTTCTGCTGTCCCATCAGTGATCTCAACCCCTCTACCATCCCTGTGTTGTCATACCGCTTGTCTAACATCTAGCTTTGGTTAAGAACACACTATCCTGAAGCTAAACATTGTAAAACGAAAAGTTTGTCGTCATTAGCCCTGCCACAAACTCCCTCAAGGCCAAGTCTGTCCCTTCTGCAGTTACTGTTTTAAGGTTTTCTACATTTTCTCCATTGCAAAGACTGTACCCACAGCATCATTAACTTTTGTTCCTCTCTGAACATTTGCTGATGATAGACTGTCCTTGCCATTATCACCTTCAAACTAACTGCAAAGGTTGGCTTCTCCCCTTCATCCTCTGTAATACTGCTGCCAATATTCTATCCCTTACCAAGCCCTATACACATGATCACATAAAATCACACGATACTTAAAAATCTCAACCATGTGTTTAAATCTCTTCATAGATTTGTCCCTCTCCTCCTTAGTTTATGCAATCTTCCTCTCCAAAACATCTAGACCTCTATCTCTGACCTCTTGTAAGATCTTCATTGTCTTCCTCCCATTACAGGCTACGGTGTCTTCATCTGTCCAGCTTGATGCTCTAAAACAAAATTGTTTTAAAATCTACCTACCCGTCTGATATGTTTCGGGTCAGCATCTATTTTTTATACATTTGTGAAATACCCGGGATGTTTCCTTTTTGAAAGGACACTGTTAAATGCAAAAACAAAGTACTGTGAATATTGGAAATCTGAAATGAGAACAAAACAGCCAGAAATACTTATCAGGTCAAGCAGCATGTGTGGAGGAAAACCAGTTAACATTTCAGGTGTTGATGATCTTTCATTTCACTCTAAATGCAGATCCTGTTGCAGATGCACAGCGTGTCATTGTAAAAAGAAGTTCTTGCAGATTCCCTTCCCTACCAGAATGTTTGCTTTAATTGTGAAGAAGTTAGAATGATTGACAAGTAGATTCTTTGAGATTCTCCAGCTTGGTTGTGCAACAGAAGGGAATTTTGAACCTGCATAATCTGCGTGGTTTAAACAGAAATCAACTCTGTAGCAAGTAGTATGACTGTGTTGTAATCCTCACCAGTACACTTCAGTGAGTAGGAAATTTTGAAATACTGATCAAATTGCAATTTCAATGTGGGACATTTGCCTTTGAATCATTTTGATTTTGTTGTGTTGTTTTTGTTGTTCCTGTTAACCAGCTGGGTTATGTTTTGTACTCTTGTTTATTGTTTTATGCAGAACACTGTTACTTTGGGTGATGTTGTCTTTGGCACTTTGGGTATATTGTGTTGTTTCAGGCAAGTGTGCACATTGTTTTGTTTTTGCACCATAAGTGCACAGGTGCCACTGAGGGGAGCTGCAAGCCTGAATCTCAGCAGCAGCGAAAGACTGCCAGCAATCCTGCTGAGAAAATTGTGTTGTCCTATACTGTCACTCAGGATACCCACTGGAGTGAAATTCCCCTGCACTGACCTATTTCCAGGATCTGTTAAAGGAACGTAATGTTGCCAATATTGACATTCACTATCTTTAGAGTTAACCTCGAATAATGCATGCAATGAAAACAGTGTTACAATGACCATACTTAAAAACTCTCACCTACTGTTTGTCATTGCTGGAATAAATATACCTTGTGCAGCCCTAAAGTCAGTCGATTCGTCTTTGCTGGTGTCTGCTTTGAAATGTGTTTTATAAGTGAATGCATGTACTGTTCATCCAGTTGGATTCCCTCTTAATGATGCCTGATAATTTATATTTCTTGACCAGAAGTAACCAAGCAGAGTGTTACTGCCAGGGATTGTGATTAAAACACAGCTAGTCACACATGACTGTGGTTCTGCACATAGATTGGCGGAGGATCAATCAGCTTACTATAATACCTGGTGTGAGTTTGTCAATGATTTAATTGTTCAGTAACTCTGCACCAAGGACAGTTCAACCCCTCCCCTCCCTGACCTGCTGGGGCAGGGACTGCAGCTGTGAAACTTTGCAGAAGATGCCTTTCAGGTGAGCTAGTATTTAGGAGAGACAAAAAAAAACTGCAGATGATGGAATCCAAGGTAGACAAACGAGGCTGTTAGAACACAGCAGGCCAGGCAACATCTGGAGGAAAGGAGCAGTCAATGTTTTGGGTATTACCCTTCTTCAGGAGAGTTTGTCTTTAATCCAGTGTGAGTGATTGCTGCAACCAAGTGCTGAATGTTCACTGAGTTTGTGTATTAAGGCTTATCTTTTGTGTGGTTGACCGGAATGTCAAGCAAAATAATACTGTTGTAGATATAAAAAGCCTGAATAATTCACACTATATTTTTTATGCACATAGTGCATCAAAGTCAGATGTCATTGCATTAATATCTCTCTAACAAGGTCATGCAGTCTCTGTCTCCATGTCTAAAGACATCTTTGTACCCTGCACAGGTTCTTGCACATTAATAAGGAAGTTCCGACCCTGCAGCCGAAGGAGCCCCCTCCCTCTGTTCTTGAGGCTGACCTGACTGAGTTTGATGTTGCCAGCTCTCACTTGCCCTTGGAAGTGCTGTACATGCTGAAGAACGTAAGGTAACTCCTGAAAGTACTTATCCTTTTTGTATAGGAGCACCACCAAGTGGCATTTGAGGAAAAGATAGACTTAGTTTTCATATTGGAACATAGCTGATCACAGCATGTTACATTTTGCAATCCTGCACATAGCAGAGAATTGACATGGGGTTAACCACTCTTTAACATTCCGCTGTATCAATGGAGAAGTGCAGACTACAGTATAGTGCCACATAACTGGCTTGTCAGCAAAGTTGAAGTTCATGGAACAAAGAGACAGTGGCAGCATGAATACAGAATTGGCTGAATGACAGGAAACAGCAGGCAGTGTTGTTTTTCAGGCTGGAAGGAAAATTTCTTAGGATTACTACTGCTTTTGTTAATTTGTTTTTGTTTTTAGCATTCAGTCATGGGATGTGGGCTTCGTTGTCTGGGCCAGCAGTTATTGTCCATCCCCAAATACACCCATTGTGTTGTTAGGAAGACAGTTCCAGGATTTTGATTCTGTAATAGTGAAGGAACTGCTAGTTTCAAGTCAAGTGCACAGCTTAGAAGCGAAGAAAGTGGGAGCAGGAATAGGCTATTCGGATTATCAAGCCTGTTCCTCTATTCATTGTGATCATGGCTGATCCTCTATTCATACTCCTGCTTTCTCCAGTTACCCCTTGATGCCTTTAGACTTTAGAAATTGTTCTTTCTTAACTGTATTCAGTGATTTGACTTGCACTACCTAGAGAATTCCAGAGGTTCACCACCCTGTGAATGAAGAAAATTGTCCCTTTTCTCCATCTGGAGTGGTCTGTCCCATGTCCTGAGACAGTAGTCCCTTGTTGTGGACTCCTAGCCAGGGAAAACACAGTTCCTACATCCAGTCTGTTCAGCCCTGTCAAACTTTAATGTGTGTCAATGAAATTCCCTCTCATTCTTCTAAACTCGGAAATTACAGGCCCAACTGGCCCAATTTCTCCTTCTATAATGTACCAGCCATTCCAGGAATCAGTCTGGTGAATGTTTTACTACACTCCGTACAATGCGAGTATACTTCCCCTTGGTAAGGAGACTGCATGCAATATTCCAGTTGTGGTCTCACCCAAGGCCCTGGACAACTGCCTTCCTTGTTCATGTACTGAAACCCATTTGCAATGAAGGCCAACATACCTTTTGCTTTC
This sequence comes from Rhincodon typus, assembly GCF_021869965.1. NCBI lineage: Eukaryota > Metazoa > Chordata > Chondrichthyes > Orectolobiformes > Rhincodontidae > Rhincodon > Rhincodon typus. The sequence continues at coordinate 18,252,465 of NC_063369.1, forward strand.
CCAATTGCTTGCTGCACCTGCTAGCCTGTTTTCAGGGACCAATGGACAAGGACACCCAGCTCCCTCTGTACGCTAACATTTCTTGATTAATTACTATTTAAGTAATACTCTGCCATTCTGTTTCTCTTACTAAATTGGATAACTTCACATATGCACATGATACTGATCTGGCATGTATTTGTCTGTTCACTCAGCTTCTCTGAATTGCCTTGAGAGCTGTCTAGATCTTAATTGCCACTCAGAATCCCACCTAGCTTTATGTTGTCAGCAAGCTTGAATCAAATTTGCAATTCTATTCCATCATCTAAGTTGTTGATAAATCTTGTGAATATTTAGGGCCCAACACTGATTCCTACTATGTCCCACTTGTTACTGCCTTCCACTCCGCAAAAAACCCGTATATATCTGGAGACATAGAGTCACAGAGATGTACAACATGGAAACAGACCCTTTGGTCCAACTTGTCCGTTCCAACCTGATTTCCTAAATTAATCTAGTCCCATTTGGCTGATGTCCCTCCAAACCCACCTTATTCACATACCCATCCAGATGCCTTATGTTGTAATGGTACAAGCCTTCACCACTTCCTCTGGCAGTTCATTCTATACACACACCACCCTCTGCATGAAAAAGTTGCCCCTTAGGTCCCTTTTAAATCTTTCCCCTCTCACCTTAAACCTATGCCCTCTAGTTTTAGACTCCCCCACCCTGACTACTCACCCTATTCAGGCCCTTCATGATTAAGGTCACTCCTCAGCCTCCTATGCTCCAGAGAAAATAGCCGCACCCTACTCAGCCTCTTCCTATGGTTCAAACCCTCCAACCCTGGCAACATCCTTGTAAGTCTTTTCTGAACTCTTTCAAGTTTCACATCATTCTACCTGTAGTATGGAGACCAGAATTGAACACAGTATTCCAAAAGTGGCCTAACCAATGTTGTGGCTGTACAAGGTTTGACATATGATGAGAGATTGACTAGGTTGGGATTGTTTTCGCTGGAGTTCAGACAAACGAGGGAGGATCTCATAGAGACTTATAAAATTCTAACAGGACTGGACAGGGTAAATGCAGGGAAGATGTTCCCCATGGTGGGTGTGTCCAGAACCTGGAGTCATAGTATGAGGATTCGGAGTAGACAATTTAGGAAGGAGATGAGGAGACATTTATTCACCCAAAGAGTGGTGAGCCTGTGGAATTCATTACCACAGGATGTAGTTGATGCCAGAACATTGAATGTATTCTAGAGGTGGCTAGATATAGCACTTGGAGCAAATGGGATCAAAGGTTATGGGGAGAAAGCAGGATTAAGCTATTGAGTTGGATGATCAACCATGATCGTGATGAATGGCAGAGCACGCTCGAAGGGCTGAATGGCCACCTCCTGCTCCTATTGTCTGTGTTTCTATGGCATGATCTCCCAATCCTGTATTCAGTGTACTGACCAATAAAGGTAAGCGTGCCAAATGCCTTCTTCACTGCCTTGTCTACCTGCGACTCCACTTTGAAGGAGCTATGAACCTGCACTCCAAGGTCCCTTTGTTCAACAACGCTCCCCAGGATCCTTATCTTTAAGTGTACAAGTCCTGTCCTGATTTGCGCTACCAAAATGTACCACCTCACATTTATCCAGATTAAACTCCATCTGCCACTTCTTGGCTTATTGGCCCATCTGATCAAAGTCCCATTGTACTCTGAGGTATCCTCCTTTGCTGTCCACTACACCATCAATTTTGGTGTCACCCACAAATTTACCAACCATACCTTTCATATACAAATGATTTGGATGTGAATAGATGACAAAAAGCAGTGATCCCTGCACTGATCCCTGTGCAACATTGCTGGTCACAGGCCTCCAGTCCGAAAAGCAACTTTTCATCACCACTGTCAATCTCCTACCTTCTAGCCAATTTTGTATCCAAATGGCTAGTTCTCCCTGTAATCCAAGTGAGCTAATCTTATTAACCAATCTACCGTGCAGACCTTCACTGAACGCCTTACTGAAGTCCATAGAGACAACATCCTGCCTTCATTGATCCTCTACATCACTTCTTCAAAAAACTCAATAAAGTTAGTCAGACACAATTTCCCATTCACAAAAGCCATGTTGACTATCCCTCATCAGTTCTTGATTTTCCACATAAATGTACATCCTGTCGCTCAGAATCCCCTCTAACAACTTGTGTAAGGACGGGTAGCACCTGAATCAGAAGGGGACTGACATATTGGCAGGGTGATTTGCTAGAGCCACCTGGGAGGACTTAAACTAGTAGGGAATGTGTTGGGGGTTGGGGGGGAATCCAGAGAGATAGTGAGAAAAGGGATCAGTCTGAGGCTGGTGCAGTTGTGAAAAGGAGGAGATCAAATAGTCAAGGCAGGCAGGAGCAAAGCAGAGAATGAGGTGGGACTGATAAATTAAACTGCATTCATTTCAATACAAGAGGCCTAACAGGTAAGGCAGATGAATTCAGGGCATGGTTAGGAACATGGGACAAGGATATCGTAGCTGTTACAAAGACATGACTCAGGGATGGACAGAACTGGCAGCTTAATGTTCCAGGGTATATATGCTATAGGCAGTATAGAAAAGGGGACAAGAGAGGAGTGGGAGTGGTGTTTTTGATTAGGGATACATTACAGCTGTACTTAGGGAGGAGATTCCAGGGAGAACGTTCAATGAAGTTACTTGGATGGAACTCAGAAATAAGAAAGGGATGATCACTTTATTGGGATCGTACTATTGACCTTTCAACAGTCAGCTGGAAATTGAGAAGCTAATTTGTCAGGAGATTTCAGTTATCTGTAAGAATAACGGGGTGGTAATGGTAGGGCATTTTAAATTTCTAAATGTAACTGGGACGTCATAGTGTTAAGGGTTTGGATGGAGAGGAATTAGTTAAGTGTGTACAAGAAAATTTTCTTGTTCTATATATGGATGTACCTACTAGAGAAGGTGCAAAACTTGACCTACTCTTGGGGAAATAAGGCAGGGCAGGTGGGGGAGCACTTTGGGGCCAAAGATCATAATTCTATTAGTTTTAAAATAGTGATGGAAAAGCATAGACCTGATCTAAAAGTCAGAGCTCTAAATTGGAGGAGGGTCAAGCTTGACAATATTCAGCAAGAACTTTCATAAATTGATTGGGGGATGGATATTTGCAGGTAAAGGGACGGCTGAAAAGTGGGAAGCCTTCAAAAATGAGATAAGTCCAGGGAAACTGTGTCCCTGCTTGGGTGAAGGGCAAGGCGGGTAGATGTAGGGAATGCTGGATGACTAGAGAAGTTGAGGTTCTGGCCAAGAAAAAGGTTAGCATATGGCAGGTACAGATAACAGTGACTGAGTGAATTCCTCAGAATTATAATGGTAGTCGGGGTATACTTAAGAGGGAAATCAGGAGGGCAAAAAGGCACATGAGATAGCTTTGGCAAATAGGGTTAAAGAGAATCCTAAGGGTTTCTACAAATATATTAAGGGCAAAAGAGTAAGTAGGTTGAGAATCGGACCCCTTAAAGATCAGCAAGATCACCTACGTGTGTAATCGCAGGAGATGGGGGAGATACTAAACAAGTATTTTGCATCAGTGTCTACTGTGGAGAAGGATATGGAAGCTAGAGAAGTTGGGGAAATAAATAGTGATATCTTGAAAAGTGACCATATTACAGAGGACGAGGTACTGGACATCTTAAAATGCATAAAGGTGGAAAAAATTCCCTGGGACCGGATAAGGTCTACCCTAGAACTTTGTGGGAAGCTGTGGAAGTGATTGCTGGGTCCTTTTGCTGAGGTATTTGCATCATCGATGGCACGGGTGAGGTGCCGAAAGACTAGAGGTTGGCTAACGCGGTGCCACTATTTAAAAAAGGTGGTAAAGAAAATCCAGGGAATACAGACTGGTGAGAGCTAGTAGGAACTGCAGATGCTGGAGAATCTGAGATAACCAGGTGTAGAGCTGGATGAACACAGCAGGCCAAGCAGCATCAGAGGAGCAGGAAGGCTGACGTTCT
>NC_063369.1:18256866-18276765 GCF_021869965.1 Rhincodon typus
TGGCCTGCTGTGTTCTTCCAGCTGTACACCTTAATACAGACTGGTGAGCCTGAAATCAAGTGCTGCCCGTCCTTATACAGGTCACTTGTACCTCAGAAGAGATTTCAATGATGCAAAAATGTGTATCGTTCTCCCCTGCACCAGCTCCTCAGCCAAGCGTTCATCTGCTCTATCCTCCTATTCGTAACCTCACTAGCTTGTGATAATAGAAGTAATCCAGATATTACTATCCTCGAGGACCTACTTTTTAAATTCCTGCCCAATTTTCTATATTCTGTCCTCAGAATCTCATCCTTTTCTCTTGCTATGTTGATGGTTCCAACATATATAACAACCTGCTTCTGGTTCCTCCCCCTTTTGAGAATATTCTGCACTCTCTCTGAGATATCCTTAATCCTGGCACCAGGGAGGCAACTCACCATTCTGATATCTTATTGCTGTCTGCCTGTACCTGTGACTAGAGAGTCCCTTACCACAGTCGATCTCTTGGAAACCAACATACCCCTTGTTACAGTAGAGCCAGTCTCAGAAACTTGGCTGTCAGTGCTACATTCACCTGAGAGTCCATCATCCCCTACATTTTCCAAAACAGCATACATGTTTGAGATGGGGATAGCCACAGGAAAGGTCTGCACTACCTGCCTACCCCTCTTACCTTTCCCAGAGGTAACCCATCTACCTGACTGTGTCTGCAGTTTTTCTACCTTCCTGAAACTGCCAACCATCACACCCCCTAGCTCCTGTAAATTCCTCTTTACCTCTAACTGCTGCTCCAACCCATCCATGCAATCTGATAGGATTTGCAACCAAACATACTTTCTGCAGACATAATCATCAATAGCATGGAAATTGTCCATAATCTCCCACATCCAATTCGAGCACATCACTGTACTGAAAGCCATCTTTGCACCCTAACAATTTACAGACCCAGAAAACAGCACAGTCTTACTGCTCCAAAAAGCACTGCTGTAGGATAACTTAATACCTATATTTTATATTTAAAAAGCAGTTTAATCTAGATACAGATCTCAATAAACGTTGGAAAAAACCCTGCTCACTATTATAAATTTACAAACAAGCGGAGTATGATTAGAATTAATAAACCACTTAATTGATTCCCTGTTGTGAAGAACTCCCGACAATGGGTTTCTTCAAGGTCAGCTGTGAATTTTGCCGTTTGTTTATTTTTCTTAGGCTGAACTGGGATGTCTAGATATACTTGAACCTAACAGTAGAGGCAGTCATCTGTGAAAGTTCACTGCCTAGCCAGATGCCAGTGCAGGTTCACTAATTTTTCTGAAGAAGGGTCTAGGCCCGAAACGCCAGCCTTCCTGCTCCTCTGATGCTGCTTGGCCTGCTGTGTTCATCCAGCTCTACACCTTGTTATCTCAGATTCTCCAGCATCTGCAGTTCCTACTATCTCTGTACCTTTTTATTGATTGGGCAGGATGTTAATCATTCAGATTGCACTTATTCAGTGAAACCCTGAAAATCTAATAACTGTGAAAATACAGGATGCGATAGGGTCACGATCTAATGTTGATATTTCTTGCCTCCTGTAGAGTTCTGGGCCATTTTGAGAAGCCTCTGTTTCTGGAGCTGTGTAAACACATGGTCTTCCAGCAGTTCCAGCAGGGGGAGTACGTCTTCCGACTGGGCCAGGCAGACAACAGCATCTATGTGGTACAGGATGGCAAGCTGGAGCTCAGCCTGATGGGAACTGTAAGTTTGGCCTGGAAAAAGACACACAATAAGTGGTAGATTACTATTTTCTCCCAAGTATTAGTTCAACTGATTTTTAGTGTAGTCAATTTTAAAGGAGCTCACTCAATCAATGCAAATAATTCTCCATGACTTGCTGCATTGTATTGGATAGCATTGATCACCCAGCTTTCAACAGATTTATGGGATATATAGTTTCCTAGCTTCTCCTCTGTTTTAGAGGCAGTGAGAGGCTCTGCTGACTCCAGCATCCGCTCCAGGGATCTTAATTCTTGCTCAGGGAATCTCACCTTTTCACAGAATCATCATAGAATCCCTAATGTAGAAGCATTCAGCCCGTTGAGTCCACACTGACCCTCCGAACAGCATCCCAACTTATAGGAAACCATTGTTCCAGGTTGAGTCATACTTGTCATGGAATATCATTTTTGTTTCCTGTTCTTTTCCTCTAATTGTGGCTGTAAGCTTCACCTTGATTTTAAAAAATAAATCTTTGCCTCATGTTCTGCATAGAGATTCGAGCAGATTACTCTGTCAGTTCAACAGAAAGTGCTAAGTACAATGTTCAATGCTGCTGTTGTAGCCATGTCAAAAACCATGCAAACTCCTTCAAAAGCAAGTATGCCTCCAAGGTGGAGAAAGTAGAGGAACCCCTGAGCCAACAACTTGTTCAGAACTCTGCTTCTTACTGTGTCCTGTCCTATTTTGTCCTATGAGCAGGGCTGAGAATGAATGAGTAGGGGCAGGGGTGTTAAATCTAGGTGTATATGCAGAACACCAGGAACTAATTGCCAAAGTGGATGAAGCAGGCCATTAAAACAGTGAAAAGAGAGTGTGTTGAAGTGGCATGTGAAAAGTTCATGCACAGGACAACAGCAGGTTTTCTTATTAGAGATTGGAAAAGTGGAGAGTTTTTCATGTTTTCATGGGATGGCCAGCATTCATTGTCCATCCTTAAGTTGCCTTGAACTGAGTGGCTTGCTACAGCTACTTCAGAGGGCATTGAGAATCAACCACATTACTCTGGGTCTGGTGTCTCATCTAGGCCAGACTGAGTCAGAGCAGCAGATTTGAGCCTCTTAACAACTGTTGATGGTCACCATATAATAGCTTTATAATGCAAGATTATTAATGGAGTTTTAAGTTCCAGCAGCTGGCATGACTTGAACCATATAACCAGACCATTAACCTGGGCCTGTGGGTTGATAGCCTGTTGCACTGCCAGAACACCATTGTCTCCTCAGTATAAAATATGTTTTACTGGTGAAGTCTTGAATAAATATCCCATTTCTGTACTAGGACAATCTCTAATTCTAATGGCTTCTGTCTACCTCCCTGAGACATTTGTAATGAACTTGTATAACAGGGGTAACAAGGTGTGGAGCTGGATGAACACAGCAGGCCAGGCAGTATCAGAGGTGCAGGAAAGCTGACGTTTCAGGTCTGGACCCTTCTTCAGAAAATACAGGGGGATGTTTTCCTTATAAGATAGTCTCAGTTGCAATACAGAACCTGCAGAAGCATTTTCTTATTCCAGAGGCCTGTCTTTCTGCACAAGTTAGCCTTCAAATGTGAAGAAAGGTGTTGTTTTGCAGGAGATACATTCTAGCATTGTTGTTAAATTTTATTTTTCTTATGACTTTGGGGGCAAGGATACAATATCGAAGCTGTGCTTGTAAAGGTTTATTATCACGTGGGATGTGACTGTGGATCAGGATTCTCAACCTCCAGAACTTTTGCATTGCCAGAGTCATGCAGATATTTTTGTTGTTTGTATTTTTCTGCAGGATGGGAAGGAATGTGTTGTGAAGGAGATTTTCCCTGGTGATAGCGTGCACAGTTTACTTAGCATTCTTGATGTTATTACGGTAAGTGAGTTCGTTCCAACATATTTTCAGGTTGGAAAATCTCCCCCAACTCCCTGCACCCACCCCCATCCCCACATGCACGCACATGCTCGCAGACTCATGCACTCCCACTGTGCAGTGCTTGTAAATATCATTGTCTCAAGACCTTCAACTTTGCAAACCTGGGGCATCTACTGACATCCATTAATAGTTAACTGACATTCAAATAATTGTGGCTGATAGCTCTGATCTCCAGTAGTTCACATATTGCTCAATGTCTGGCTTTGTTCTATTAACTTTTGTGATCCACACTCAGGTTTGCAGTTTGAGCAGAAATAGTTACAGACATTGTCTGTGGGAGAGCCTTGCGTTATTGGGTGAGGGATGGAAATAATTCTGGGTGCTTTTGAATTATACCAGGGTCACCAACGACCATACAAGACTGTGTCTGCTCGAGCTGCTGAAGAATCAACTGTGCTTTGTTTACCAGTGGAGGCATTTCAGACAATTTTTGAGAAGTATCCTGAAAGCCTGGTCAGAGTAGTACAGGTGAGCGCTTTGGCTGAACAAAGGATTTATTCCTTTTCTGCAAAAATGCACAAACAATAAAACCACATGCCCTCACTGAACATGATTAATGTCTATAGGCAATGCTGAGGCCTGTTGTTTTAGAGTAGAGAGTTTATGTTTCATACTCTTCTAGAATTCAGGCGTATATTCATTAATCAATCCTGAACTTAACAGGGTATGGACTTGGCAATAATATTGTTGTGAAGCCAGGAAAACAAAACTGTTTCCCTGAATCCAAGTCATATGTATATTGAGTTGTGTTTTCTACAAATTCTGTTTGAGTAGAGGATTCAATCTGGTAAACTATCAGGTGTGTTGCTCGGAATTGAGAGAATGCAAGATGATGGTCAAAGCTTTGGAAGGCAGGTGGGGGTAGGAAAGTAGTAACAATGAGGGTTGCAATGGAACTGGCAATCCAGGTAGGATTTATTTTGGGTCTGTACTATTCACAAAATTTACTAGCAACTTGGATGATGGGATGGAAAGCCGCATATCTAAATTTGCTGATGACACAAAGACAGGCAATGTTGGTAAGCAGTATAGATAGAAGCATAAAATTACATGGAGACCTGGATAGATAAAGAGACTGAGCAAATATGCAGTCAGCTACTTTGGAAATAAAAGGGATAGAGCAGAACATTTTCTAAATGGTGAAAAACTAGAAACAGCAGAGGTATGTAGAATAATTAAAATGTTGTGAACAGGTGCAGAAATAAATCAAGATCAGTAAAATGCTTAGTCTTGTATCATAGAATTATAGAATCCCTACAGTGTGGAAGCAGGCCATTCGGCCCATCGAACCCACACCAATGCTCCGAAGAGCATCCTACCCAGACCCATTTCCCCCCTACCCTGTACCTGTAACCCTGCATTTCCCATGGCCTAATCACCTAGGCTGCGCATCCCTATGCACTATGGGCAATTTAACATGGCCGATCCACCTAACATGTAAGTCTTTGGACTGTGGGAGGAAACTCATGCAGACATATGCAAACTCCACACAAACAGTTGCGTGAGAGTGGAATTGAATCCAAGTCCCTGGCGCTGTGAGGCTAACCACCGAACCACCACGTCACCTTTATCTAGAGCATTAACAGTAAGGCTGTAGAAGTCATGCGTCAGATCTTACAGTGCCCTGATCAGGCTGTACCTGGAGTACTAAGAGTCTCACTTAAGGTTAGATGACCTTAGAGGGAGTGCAGGCTAAGTTTGCCAGATTGATAGCCTGGACACCAAGTATTGAGCCATGAGGGAAATAAACAAACTAGGATTGTGTTCCCTTGGACTTCAATCAAAGTATTGAAGCTAATAAGGGGAACAGATGAGTAGAATGGAAAGAAATCCATGTTTACTGATGTGGCTCAGACTAAAGCGGGTGGCCTTTCAGGAGTGAAGTTTGAAATTGTGTGACAGTAGTAAAAGCTTGGAATTCTTCTGCATCAGCAATTGGTGAAAGATCAATTGTTATTCATCAGATTTTGGTTATCCTAAAGGATGTGGGGCATTGGTTGATAAATGGAGTTAGATTGCAGATAATCCATTATCTCGCTAAATATTGGATCAGGCTTGAAGAACTAAATGCCTTCATCCCATTTACTAGACTTTGAGGGTATAAGACCATTTTGATAGGAAAGATGATTAGATTTACTGTGTTGAAATTAGCTATTTCATATTCATTGACCAATATGGTAGTTTCGTCACTGCCTGTCTAATTTATCTGATAAATATGTTGAATTGAAGTTTCTCAAGCAGATTAGAAGAGTCCCTTTTAATGATTCCTATACAGTTGCATTGTTTCTTGCCTAAATGCAGTGCTATTCCCGCAGAGCCTATATGGAATAGCTGTGGGCCAATACGCGTGCTACTGAAATATTGACTTTCCTTAACATAAGGAAGTAAGAAGGCAAGTGAAGTCAAAAAAGTCCGTAGAACGCATAGTGTGTCTTTGATCTGTGTCTATGCTTTTATCAAGACAAAGTGTTAATCAAACCAAATGCACCCAGATACTGCTGAATTATTTTTGTATCTTTACCAGATTATCATGGTGCGGCTACAGAGAGTGACATTCGTGGCTCTGCATAACTACCTAGGCCTGACGAATGAACTCTTCATTCAGGTTACTGTTTTATCACTCTCTCTGTTTGAGAACCTGTGGTTGTTTGTCTGCAGTTTCTCTAGGAGTTCTCTTAATCTCCTATCGTGACCTTGCTGGAATACCGGGCCTTCTGTGATTCTCTGCACTTTTACATTAGAAGCCAGGGTGCCCCTCCCCATGGGAAACTCAACTGGTGTAAGGAAATCTTGTGGCTTCCTTTCTCTTGGTTGTTAAGTGAGGGCAAGTTTCGCCTGATCGCACAATCCAAAGGGCAGTTGAACAATGCAGCATAATGAGCATAGAGTGTCAGCTTCCAGTCATGCTGCTGGCCTGCTTGATGTGGAGCCTGAGGTTGGGGGATGGGGGAGTGTGTGGGGCAGGAGTAAGTGGAGTGCTGTCTGTTCTGTCAGCTCCAAAGTGTGATTGCAGCATAACTCCTACAGAGTTCCACTGCAAAGTTGCATTGGATATGCAATCTTCGTTTACATGGCAAAGTGGATTTATTTCCAAATGTGTCAAAATTGCACAGCATGTAACTTGGCCATTCTGGACCACTCTGTGCACAGGGTCTGGCATTAACCTTCAATTAAAACTGAAGTATCAAACATGTGAGAACAGAGTGTGACCCCTTGTGGACTGAAGACTGCTGGCCATGACAGCAGGGCGGAAGTTGTTATCGTGAAGCAGTAGCAGTTACATTTGCCAACGTTACACAATAGAATGTTAAAATTCTGCATTTAGACAGGGAGAGCTGATTTTTCCATCATCTGTGTTCCTTTTGATGAGCTCCCGAATGAAAGCTCTGTTCTGGCCCGCAGTAAATACAAAATTCTGAAGGAGTGCCCCTGAAGATGTCGAATGACTGATTTGCAAGGGAAGGAGTTTAGGGGTGAGGAGTAGGGTATTCTGGGGGCTGATGGTTGGAGGTTGTCTTGTCTGGGAGTGATTCTGGTGGGTGGAAGCAGTCACCAGTCTATCCTCAGTGAAAAGTAAGTCAATTGGAGTTTCCCTTTCCCCATGAACTGCTTCCCACTCAGCCATCAATTTTGTATCCCTGCCTTTGAGCTAGGAGGCCTGGATTCAAGTCCCACCTGCTCCAGAGTTGTGGAATCTCACATCTAAACAGATTGATGAGAAAAATATCTATTCTTGTCTGGAGAACTGTCTGAACCCTGAAGGAACTGGCAGTAAGAAACTGCTGTTTAAATGGAGTTAATGTCACTGGGTGTGAATATGTCCACCTGCTTCTGGGCATCCTTTTTTAAATGTTCATGAGCACTCTGATCATCCAGGAGGGTTTACATAAAGTCATTTTGTTCAGAAGTGAATTGTAATTGATACACAGAAAGTGGCCTGGCACGTTCAGATTCCACAATGTTGAGTAGTTAAGTACAGGTCTTGACCTCGAGATATGCTTTTGTTTAGCATCCATGTTAACAAAGTAAATAATCCTATACCACCTCGCATTTCAAGAACTTGATAACTAGCACAACAACAATCTACCAAATTGCTGATGAGGTAATGACCGATAAGATGCTGGAATGTGACTACTCTGACAGCCCATTCAGCAATAAGCATCAGTGACCCAGGATATGTCTGCACTCTGTGGAAGCATTGGCTTCTTACTGGGCTTCATCTGGAGAGCAGAGATTAGTAGGTTCCTGTGTGGGAAAGTGAACAGCATGGGCAGTCAGTGATTGCAAGTCCGAACCCAGGCAGCCTTTTGTTTGGAGCATGATCACTTAAGGGTGTGACTTGGCAGGTCTAATTTAATAACTTGGTGACAGGCCTACAAACAGCCTGTATGTGTGAAAGGATTGGTGACACTAACTCTGATTGACAGCGAGCATGTCCTTTATTCAATGTTAGGAGAACCAGCCATCACGCCTGATTCCGCAAGCGAGCTGCACCACACGGACAAGCCCTGTGCGATACCGCCGTTTCACCAGTGTGCCAGTAGCTGAAGATCAGAAGGATACTGCTGGGAAGTTGATTCTTGACCCAGGTGGGGGTGGACGTTGGTTCAAGGCACCATATTGTTGCGATTATTGATGTAAATATGATACTATCATGTAGGCAGTCTGTTTGAATCACTTAATTTTGTCAACGTTGGGGAATTGGTGGTGTCATGGTTATGGCATTGTTAAATTCATCCAGAAACCATGGCTAACACTCTGTGGTCATGGATTCAAGCTCCACCACAACAGTTGGTGGAATTTAAATTCATTTAGTTTCTTAAAAAGAAAACTCTGGAATTCAAAGTTAGTGTCAGTTATGGTGACTGGAAAACTATCAACAATTGTTGTCAGAACCTATCTGCTTAATGAATGCCTTCTAGGAAAGGAAATCTGCCATCCTTAAGCCGTTTAGCCGACATATGAATCCACGTGCTGAACTCTTTACCGCTGTCTGAAATGGCCGAGCGTGACACCAACCTCAATGGATGGATAACAAATTTTGGTCTTTGCAGTGACGCCCACACCCCTTGAAAGAATAAATAAGACCTTCCCACGTTTGTTCAGTCATTCCAAGAAACTGTGTCGAGCATAAGATGTTAAATTCTTAAATGTGTTATGATTTCCCTAAACTTGTGCTTATCTTTCCCAGAACTCTATATTTGAATCCCTCTGATTGGGTTTACGCTGTGTGCTAACCGTTGAAACAACATAGAGCACAGTTGTGGCAAGACCTTTTCTTTATTCTGTTATAGGATGAGGGTGTCATTGCTGGATCAGCGTTTATTGCCTGTCCCTGGTTGCCCTTGAGAAGGTGATGGCAAGCTGCCTACTTGAACCACTGAGTCAGAGTCCTTTTTCTACTTTTAATGCTCCCATCTTCCTTGCAATGAAGGCCAACATTCCATTTGCCTTTCTAATACATGCTGTGCCCACATACTAATTTTGGTTTGTTCATGGTTATGCACAGCTTCCCCATATTGTAGATCTTCCTCTTTTTAGTGAATTTGCTTTTGTAGTCTTATCAGCCAAGTAGGCAGCTGCATGTTTCTCCATGTCATACTCCATTTTTACCCACTCACTTAACCTACCTATAACCATCCGTGTCCACATCACAACATGCTTTCCCACCTATCTTCGTATCGTCAGCAAGTCTGGCTAAAGTGCACTCGACCCATTTTTCCATGCCATTAGTTGTGACTGTAAATAGTTGAGGCCCCAGCACTTCAGAGGCATATATTTAAGAAGACTGTATTTTTCCCACTAGTTGGTTAGTAAACATTACAGCTGCAGTATAAAGCAGTATTGTTAAACGAAGGGGATTAGCATTCTCATTTGCCTAACTATTGTGACATTCACAATGCTAAGCAGACTTTGCATCAACAGTTCCATTTATAGTATTTCCTTTCTATTTATCTGAATAGCCTTCTATTACTGCGCAGTTAGTCTGGTTGCTTGGAGCTTAGAAGGAGTATTGTAACCCCGCGTTGTTTGATGCTAGACACATCTTGGCTGTAATTACTGCATTTATGTGCTTTCCAGATTTTCAGTTGCAATAGACTTATGGCTGAGTAATAAGTCAGAAAATAACTATGTATTCCTGCTCAAGTGAGCTACACCTTTTTAATGAAACTGTCTTCAGTACACTTTTCAGGCGACAGACCGTTTCATTTGACAGATTAATTTGTGGATTGCGTCCAATTCTTCCATGGTTCTTATGACACTAATTTAATGATGTTAATGATCTGGAGATGAATGCAGGAGGTATCATCGGCAAGTTTGCAGATGACATGCAAATTGGAAGTGTTGTAAATTGCAAGGTGAAAAACTTTCAACTACAGAATGATATAGACCAGCTGGTCAGATGGGCTGAACCATGGCAAATGGAATTTAATCCTGAAAAGTATGCAGTGTTACATTTTGGGACGTCTCACAAAGCAAGAGAATACTTGATGAATGGTATGACCATAGGAAGTTCAGAAGATCAGAGGGAGTTTGATGTGCATGTCCACAGTTCCTTGAAGGCTGCAGGACAGGAGGATAAAGTGGTTAAGAAGGAATATACTTGCCTTTAAGTTGGGACATTGCATACAAGAGCAAGGAGATTATGCTGGGGCTGAAGACAGCATTAGTTAGATCACGGCTGGAGCACCGTGTGCAGTTCAGGCCACCACGCCATAGGAAGGATATGATTGCACTGGAGGGGTGTAGAGGAGATTCACCAGGATGTTACCTGGACTGATTCAGCTTTGAAGTGTGGCTAGGTAAGCTGAGGGGGTACGTGATTGGGGGTCTATAAGTTGAGGGACATAGGAAGGGTAACAAAGGGAAAAGCATTGAGACTTACTAGAGGAGCCAGTAACCAGAGGGCATAAATTTAAGGTAAGGAACAGGAGATTTGGAGAGGATTTGAGGAAAATGTTTTTTTATCAGAGAGTGGTGGGCATCTGGAACTTGCTGCCTGAAAGGGTGATAGAGACAGTAACTTTTAAGACATTTAAGTATTTAGATGAGCACTTGAAGTACTATAGCATACAAGGCTATGGGCCAAGTGCTGGGAAGTAGGATTAGAATGATGCTTGCTTGATAACCAGCATGGACACACTGGCTGAAAAGCCTTTCTTCCATGCTGTAACATCTCCAACTGTAACTACCTAATACAACAGCGTAGAGCACTGGTTCAGTCTTAGCTGAAGGAATGTGCTCAGTTCTGGGTATCGCACTTTAGAAATAATGTGAAGGCATAAGAAAAAGAGTGCAGCAAGATTCCCAAGAACAGTTTAGGAGATGAAGAGCGTTAGTTATATGGATAGATTGGAGAAGCTGGGACTGTTCATTCGAGATGAGCAGTTTGAGAGGAGACTTGATCAAGTTGTTTCCATTGGTGGGAGGATAGAAAAACAGATGGCATGGATTTAAGGTAATTGGCAAAAGAAGCATCAGAGACTGAGGAACATTTTCATGCATTAAATGATTCAGATCTGGAATGCATTGGCTGAGTGTGACTGGTGGGGGCAGGTTCAATGAAGGTATTCAAGAGGGAATTGGATTATGTTCAAAAAATAAGTAATATGCAGAGGTACAGAGAGACTTGAGAAGAAAAGCCTTAGGTAAATCACTCCCATGGAACACCAGTGAAAGACACCACAAATGACCTGTTTCACTGCTGTAACAACTCTACAATTTTGTGTTAGCTTCCCCCCCTCCCCACCACCATGTCATTGCTTACAGTTAAGTTAGGATGGAAGCTCTTTGTGAGATTTGGCTTCCAACTTAGCCCCACACGGTCTCGCAATCCATCCTTGGTCACCTCCTTTTTCGTTTATGAAGGCATGGAGCCCACTGACCTGCTTCTCTCCTTACTTCTTGTTCCCTCCCTGCTTTACCTTGTCTTGAGACAAAAACTGTGCAGTGAGTCTAGTGTGACTTAACTCTGACCCGAGTCCCCTAGCTTCACTACTGTTCTTGGCAAAACTGTTTTCTGTTTCATTCTATCAGTTGTGGCCAGTACTGTCTGCTGTGAATCAGAAGGTTTAGGTCCCACTTCATGTCGTTAGCAGAAATGTCCAGTGCAGTATTGAGGGAGTGCTGTGCTGTCTGAGATGCTATCTTTCTGATGTGATGCTTAATCAAGACCCTGTGTATCACCCGAAGTAAATCTATTGTAACCTGGTACACCTCTGTCTTGCCTTCCCTGAAACCTCCTTTTCTCCCAGCAGTGCAAGCCCAGCTTCTCCAACCCAACTTTGTAGCTAAAATCCCTGATCCCTGGAACTATTCTAGTAAATCACCTGTGCACCCTCTCAGGGATCCTAAATCCTTCCTAAAATGTGATGACAAAAGCTGTCTGCGTTCCTGTAGTTGTGAGTCATCAGACCTATACAAATGTTCAGCATATCTTCCCCACCTTTGCACTTAAAACCCTATTTGTGAATTGTGAACCAATTTATATTGGTTATTAATCACTCTTTAAATACGTCCTGTTGCCTTCAAAGATTAACACAGTTACTTCAAGGTCCTTCTGTCCCTCCATACTCTTCAGAATTATGTCATTTAGTCTACAATTCCCCGTGCTCTTGCTCACACTCTCTCACTCTCAGGTGCGTGCTCTCTCACACACTCACTCTTGCCAAAATGTATGACTTCACATTTCCAATACGTTCCATCTGCTACTTGCCTGCCCTTTCCCTTGGAACATCTGCATCTGGTTGCATTCAGTTTGCACCATTCTTGCTGTGCCACAGCTTCAAGTTTGTAACATCAGCAAGTTTTCACATTTTACACTACATTCCAATATGAAGTTCAGTATGTGTATATACAGATATCAGAAAACATAATGGCCCTTGGGATATAACACACACTACTCCCATCTGACAATTAACCATTTTACAATCAAATCACTGTATTCTTTTTTTTTTAATCATTGAAATTGATCCTTCCTTTCCCTGACTTTATTAACTAGTCTTTACATGACACATGGCCAAAAGCTTTATTAAAATCCAAATAAATATACATTACATTTCCTCCTCCAACTTTCTCTGTTCATCAAAAACTGTGGTTCGATTAGTCAAACACAGTCTGCCTTCACAAATTATGCTGGTTCTCCTTAACTAACTCAAACTTTTAGTGCTTGTTGATTCTTATTTTCACTGATTATTGATTCTAAGAACTTACCCACTACAGATGTCAGACTGTTCTGAAGAAGTCATATTGACTTGAAACGTTTAGTCTGTCTCTCCTCCGATGCTGCCAGACCTGCTGCATTTCTACCACATTTTCTCCATTTTATTTCAGATTTTCAGCATCCGCAGTATTTTAATTGTATCTGATGTCAAATTGACCCACCTATAGTTACTAGTTACACCATCTGTGGCATCTTTGTCCAAACATTTGCCACTTTCCAATCCTCTGGCAGCTCCCTTGTATCATGGAGTCTTGAAAGAATTTTGCAAGTCCGTCTGTTATCATCCTTTATCACCTTGGGCTGCAAGTCATATGATTAGTCTACATAACTGCTCTAATCAATCGGTCTTATTGGTACATCCTGCAAATCAATTTTAACCATATCCATGACCTTCTCAGCGATCCCTTTCTTGGTTAACACCAATGCAAAATTTTCAATAAGTATTCTAAGTTTGTCCTGCTCCTTTTAAATATGTATCACCACCTTAATGTCCTGGTTTGGTCTTGTAGAATTTCCACCATGTGCATCATTCACCGTCCTTTTCTTTTTGTTTTCTCGTATTCTTTATTTTTTTCCCATCCAAGGAGCCCTGGCTTTGGTTCCCTGCCCTTTCCTCTAGATCCACCACTGAAGTTGGCCCTGACCAGTTTAGAAGTTTTCTTTGCATTATTCCTTACTTTACTCCATGCTTAATCGAGACTTTGTGTTGATCACTCTTGCCCAAGTGCTCCCCTATTGACTCTTGCCCCAGTTAAGACAACCCCTCTCCCCTCTTATTTACCAACAGGAGATTCAACAATGTCTCCTTCCTTTGGGGTGGCACGGTGGCTTGGTGGCTCCATGGTTAGCAGTGCTGCCTCACAGTGCCAGGGACCCGGGTTCGATTCCACCCTCGGGCGACCGTCTGTGTGGAGTTTGCACGTTCTCCCTGTGTCTGCGTGGGTTTCCTCCAGGTGCTCCGGTTTCCTCCCACAGTCTAAAGATCTGTAGGTTAGGTGGATTGGCCATGCTAAATTGCCCGTAGTTCTGAAATGTGTACAGAGAACCTCCCTGACCAGCGTGTTTGTAAGTCCAATTAGAATCATAGAATCCCTACAGTGTGGAAACAAGCCCTTTGGCCCAACCAGTCCACACTGAACCTCGGAGCATCCCGCCCAGACCCATCCCCCTATAAACCACCTAATCTACACCTCCCTGAACACTATATGGGCAATTTAGCATGGCCAATCCACCTAGCCTGCACATCTTTGGACTGTGGGAGGAAACCGGAGCACCCGGAGGAAACCCACGCAGACACGGGGAGAACGTGCAAACTCCACACAGACGGTCGCCCGAGGATAGGATTGAACCCGGGTCCCTGGCACTGTGTGGCAACAGTGCTAACCACTGAACCACAGTGCCATCCAGCTGCCACTACTGGACTGGAAACGTCAACTGTGTTTCTCTTAATGCAGATGCTGCCCAAGTTTCTCTAATTTCTGATTTTATATCATATTCCATGTGGTTATTTGTGTTTTTCACCACACTTTATTCATTTACCCATTTGTCTGTCTTTGGATTCCTTATATGTTTCTTAGCCTGTTCCTATCTGGCCTGGTAGTACTTTCTTATTCAGTACTATCTAACATTCTCTCACTCCTTTAAACACCTTATTCTTCTTTCCTCATACATTCTGGTGCCTGCCCAATTTAGTTTAAGCCCTCCCAAGCCACACAAGTGAGGATGCTCACAAGATCAAAAGCTGAAATTGCTGGAGAAACTTAGCACGTTTGGCAGCATCTGTGGAGAGAAAACAGTTTGGGTCCAGTGACCCTGCTTCTGAACTCTCAGATGCTGCCAGAACAGATGACTTTTTTACCGTAATTTCGCTTCTGTTTTTGTTTCTGATTTCCAGCATCCATAGTTCTTGCACTTTTTATGCTCACAATCATTAGTCGAAGTCTCATTGAGGTACAACCCATCCTGTTTTGAGTAGGGGCCTTCTGTCCCCAGACTGGCTTCATTCACATGAGAACCTGAACCCTTCCTCCTACATTGTGCTTCACTCCAAACATTAATCTTCCCTTTCTGCCTATTGCTACTTTTGCTGGCACAAGGCACTGGAGGTAATCCAGAGATTACCACCATCCTTGTGCGACTTCAACTTCCTCCCAGCTCCTGAAAACCTGATCACAGGATCTCGATACCCGCCCTACCAATGTTTCCAATCCCAGCATGTATCAGAAGTTCACCTTCACGTTCTTAGCCATGCAGAATACTTTGAGTCCTCTAAGTGATATCCTTTACCATGGCACCAGGGAGCCAGTAAATGATGGCTATTACAGAACTGCCCATCAGTCTCCCTAGCTATCGGGAACCTCCTGTAACAACTGTGTCTGTACTTTTTGCTGCCCGCTCCTGCGCAGCCCCTTCCTTCCCAATTGGTGTCATAGCCGAGACAGCCCTTCTTCAGGATATTGTGTCTCTGAGCAATCTCCCATTCTGGTTTGAAGGTGGCCTCACACTCTGAAGATTCTTGTACTTCCTGCCTCTTTCTGATAGCTGCCCATCTACTACCCTCTGCTTTCTCAGCCTGTGGGGTGCCCTACTCCTGGAACAAATCCCTTGACTCTCTCGAGTGACTCCACCTGCCTCTCCAATCCTGAACTCTAATTCAAGGAGCTGGAGATACTGCCTAGGTATGTCACCCACCACCTCTACATTACTCTGAAGTATTGAAACACTAAAGATTGAAAACACAATCCTTTGATTAACAAGCATTAAGTGACAGACTAGCATGAATTCTGCTGTAACACTCCTTACTGTTTTCCCATTGACTCATGGCCAGTTTTGCATTTGAGGGCTGTGAAGTGGTAAGGACCTGTGTAGCAATTGGAAAGCTTTGAAATAAAGTGACATTTAATTGACATTTCAATTTATTTGAGTTAGTACGTTTGGGTTAATCTGTGGTTTTTCTTGTGTGGCTGCAGGGTATGAAATGGTTAAAGGCTGGCGCAGAGCTAGTGATTGACCTCCAGGTGTCGCTGTCCCATTACTTTACATGTAAAGGATATTCATTCAACCTTTTCAAAACCAATTCCTAACAGCTGAGTTTATGACTAATGTCACTGCTAGGTGGATCAGCAAGCACTGGTGCATCAAATTGGAATGTTGCTTTTGGTTCAAAACACAAATAACTGCAGCACCTTCCACAATAAGTGGGAATCCAGTCAATGGAAATGATCCCAACATCATATGTTACAATACAGAAGGAGGCCATTTGGCCTGTACTGGTTCTGTTCCCTAGTTCAAATCTCCTGCCCTCTCCTTGTATCCCTGCACACCATTTCTATCCAAATAACTATCCAATGCCACTCCTGAATGCCTGAATTGAAGCTGCCTCCTCCACGTTTCCAGACATTCTAGACCCTAACTACTCATTATGTTAAAAAAAAGTTCTTTGCTCCCTTCACCCTTGCTTCTAATGCATGTCATTTTAAGTCTAAGACTTCTTGTTCTTGATTCTTTGAGTGTGAACAGCTTCCTATTTCTTCAATCCAGCCCACTCCTCATGATTTTCAAAAAACTCTATTGAATCTCCGATCAGCCTGCTCTCCAACGAGACCAGTCCCACTTTCAGTGATCGTCTGAGATCACTACAGTTTTATAAGACACTTTTCCTATTCCATTACTTGCAGATGGATCATGGGGGCCATTTTTAGTGGCTGCACCCTACCTCCTTCTTGGTAACGCTCATTCTGATTCCTAACTCAGTACCAGCTAAGAAAACAGGACTTGAGTGTTATCACTGGTGCATTATAAAATATGACCGACTTTAGATCAGAGTCTGATTTGCTACACTGCTTGTATGGCATCCGCTACTAGGTGAGCAGAGACTTCCCCTACATAAATGCAGGGGTAAAACCTGAAGCCATTATGTTTAATCCACACCACGAACTCCATTCTTTAGTCATAGTCTGCTCTCTGGCCATTGTCTAAATGTTGAGTCAGACTGTCCACACGCAGCTTGACTCTGTTATGAGATTCCAAGTTCATTCTGCCTCCGTTCATCTCTGTCGCTTGCCTCAGCTCAATGCCTGCTGAAACCCTATCCAAACCTTGTGTATATCTAGACGTGAGTTGCAGTTCTCTTCTGGCTGGCCTCCCACCTTCCTTGAACTTGCACTCGTTCACAGCTCTCTGCCCACATTGTAACTTCCATCACCTTCTGCCCATGGAGAGGGCCAAAGCTGGGAGGCTGTTTCATCCTAATCTTCCCCAATTCCAGACAGATTGGATGATTTTACCATCCCAGTTCTGGGCTGCTGCTGGCAATTTCTCTGCCTGTCTCAGGAAGAAAGCCTGGGATGTTGGACTGTAATAAAGCTATCAACGCGCTCCAAACTCGACTTCCTGTGCTAGGAGAGAACAAGGTATATTTTGGTGCTAAGGCATGGTTGCTGGCCATTGGCTAACAACGGTAATTTAAAACATGATGTGGTTGTCCTTTTTAGAGCTACAAACCGTATAATGTATATCATGTACAACGAGAACAACTTGTGAGTGGACATCCATGCGCCAATATCTCTGGGACGTAATTGAAGCACTGGGGGCTCTTGCCCACCCCCTGCAGAGCTGAGGCCCACCATGTTAAATGTCAGTCTGCTATGCAATTGGCCAGTGTCACACATTCCCAGGATCGAGGACCGCTGTGTACCTCTGGAGATTCACAAGGAAACGTGACGAGGTTTGTTTTTTTTTGGACTGTCCACATGATGACTGCCCATCCTTCTACTGGTTGAGTGCCAGTGGCGGTGTCATGAAGCCCTTTAGTTGCCATCAATTGTCCTCAGTTGAAATCATTAAAACACAGGGGCTGCAAATGACTGTCCATGAGCCGTGCCACCCCAACTTTAATCAGAGCAGAGGTGGAAAGTCTTCATGTGACACCCTCCCTGCCCAATTAAATACTTCCTGTGCCTCAAGGGAGTGCATCCCTGGTCTGGGGAAGTGACTGTTGTTCAGGCACAAAACCTCATAATCTGTGGATTAATTCCTCTAAAGAAACCATGATATCAGAAAGCACTCTCTTCTCCCAGGAAAGGGCAGAGACAATCTGGAGCTCTCTTCCTGCGAAATGCTGTGGATGCTCAGGAGCCTTTGAAACTTCCTGACATATTTTAGTAGATTTTTTGGGTTTGGGGGATCAGGAACAAAGGGTGGAACAAAGGGAACTGAATTATACATCAGCTGTGATCTAATAAAACGGTAAATTGGGCTGGATGGTTTGATGCAGAGATAGTAGGAACTGCAGACGCTGGAGAATCCGAGACAACAAGGTGCAGGGCTGGATGAACACAGCAGGCCAAGCAGCATCATAGGAGCAGAGAGGCTGACGTTTCGGGCCTAGACCCTTCATCAGAAAAGGGGGAGGGGAAGGGGGTTTTGAAATAAATAGGGAGAGAGTGGGAGGCGGATAGAAGAGGGATAGAGGAGAGGATAGGTGGAGAGGAAACAAACAGGTCGAAGAGGCGGGGATGGGGCCAGGAAAGGTGAGTGTAGGTAGGGAGTTAGGAAGGGGATAGGTCAGTCCAGGGAGGACGGACAGGTCAAGGGGGTGGGATGAGGTTGGTCGGTAGGAGATGGAGGTGCGGCTTGAGGTGGGAGGAGGGGATAGGTGGGAGGAAGAACAGGTTAGGGAGGCAGGGACGAGCTGGACTGGTTTTGGGATGCGGTGGGGGGAGGGGAGATTTTGAAACTTGTGAAATCCACATTGATACCATTGGGCTGCAGGGTTCCCAAGATGAATGAGTTGCTGTTCCTGCAACCTTCGGGTGGCATCGTTGTGGCACTGCAGGAGGCCCAGGATGGACATGTCGTCTGAGGAATGGGAGGGGGAGTTGAAATGGTTCGCGACTGGGAGGTGCAGTTGTTTGTTGCGATGGTTTGATGACCTGGTTCTGTCTTAGTAACATACAGTTGTAAACAGAATGTGCTTTGTGTATGTTTAAAACATTTTTGCCACATTTGTCAATCCTATAAAAAATACTATTTGCTTGCAGGTTTATAGTTTTTTTTAAATTTATTCATTGATGGTTAGGCCAGCGTTTATTCCCAGAGGGAAGTTATGAGTCAGCCACATTGCTGTGGGTCTGGAGTCACGTGTAGGCCAGACCAGGTAAGGATGGCAGTTTGCTTCCCTAAAGGACATTAGTGAACCAGATGGGTTTTTCCCAACAATTGATTCATGATCATCATTAGAATCTTAATTCCAGATTTTTATTGAGTTAAAATGCTACCATTTGCCATATGAGATTCGAACCCTGGTCATTACCTCTGTCCCTGGATTAGCAGTCCAGCGATAAAACTTCTAGGCCATCATCTCCCCACGTTAACTGTTAGACTGCATTAGAATCCTTCTTTGGCTCTTTGAATTTTTTTTTTGATTTTCATACCAGGCTATGTAGATCAAACTGACTCAGTTGCATAGTACACGCAGTTCTTGAAACAAATACAAGAAGCATCCATAACTCACAATTTATTTTGCAGATAAATTTGCATAACTGAATATTTTCAACCCCCATTGGATCATGTGATAAGTGCTCCTGTCAGTTCTGGTCACGCCACACGGCCCAGTGATATTCAATAGTGTGCTGGATGTACATGCCAGTAAGTCAGTATCTGCTAAGGAAGTAACTGATGGTATTTGGTGATACTGCTCCTGGGTCGTGAGAGAATGGAAAAGAACATTCATTTCTTGATCACTCTCCAGTCCGTAGACAGATGAAAAGTAGCAGAAAAAGCAAACGTGAGGATGTAAACCCAGTGGCTCGTTGTTTCTCAGGCCATGCAGTCTTTGTGAAGCTGCTCTGAGTTTATTCCTCAGTGAGTATGAGATAAAGTCAGTCAGATGCCAGCCATGGGTAGCAGACTCAGCCCAAAATCAGCAGGTCAAGGTTTGAATCAGCCTTCAGGCATTTGAGCATACAGTCTGTGTTGATCCCAGGGGCAGCACCGCACCGTGAGGGAGGTGGTCCCAGGGGCAGC
>NC_063369.1:18276775-18283598 GCF_021869965.1 Rhincodon typus
CACCGTGAGGGAGGTGGTCCCAGGGGCAGCACCGCACCGTGAGGGAGATCACATTTTTCCAAAAGGGCGTCAAACCTCAATTCTATTTTAACTTGCAGATGGACATAAAATGTCACAATGACACTATTTGGTCAAGACCAGAAGAAGTAGGTGTCCCTGAAAATATGACAAATGATTATCAATATGCAGCATCACCAAAGTAGACAATCTGGCTTTTCGCTTGTTCCTGGTTCTGGGATCTTGCTGTACACACTACCTGCTACATTTCTCACAGTGAAATGATAACTAGAGTTGATTGGCTGGAAATCTCTAGGGTTATGTAAATTGCTAGATTAGTTTGTTCATTTTGTTGTGTTGGGCATTAGTGGAAGATTGGTGAACCTGGGATGCTGACATTTTACAACTGATCCATGATCTCCACATTATTTTGTTCTGAAGCACAGTGAAGTAGGAAGTACTAGTGTTATCCTTTTAGCACTTAAAAGCTTGGTGACTATGTGACTCATCTATCTGGATTATATGTGTCTTTTTTTTTCAAATTTAGTCATGTTCAGAATAGCTTATTTTTATTGCTTTTATTTTCTCCAGTGTTGCCCTGATTAATGAGCTGCTATTTACCACCCAAATTTTGTTGCTACAAATAAATCTGGAAGAATGCCTCCAAAACACGTGTTTTAAAATATCAACAAAGAAAAATAGCTTTAGATGTCAGGTTTGGCTCAGCAGGATCGCTCTTTTTTGAACAAAAGAGTTAAAGCGAAGGAAAACTGCAGACACAGGAGGCCACCATCTTGTCTGCATTATCTCAGGTGCAGTCTTTTAATGTGTGATACTAAACCAAGGCTCAATCTTCCCTAGTCAGAGGACATAAAAGATCCCGTGGCCCTGTTTGAGAAAGGACAGGCGAGTTGTCCCCAGTGTCATGGCCAATATTCATTGTTCAGATTGTTATCACTAAATAGGATGCTAGCTGCATTTTCCTCCATTAACCTGGTGACAGCACTTGAGAAGCATGTCATTGGGTGGAAAAATTTTTTGCATGCCCTGAAATCGCAAAAAGTGTTCTATAAATTCAAGTGTTTCTCATAAATAATTAGCGGTAGTCTAACTGCATTTCTTGGATGCCTGTAACAAGATGGTTTCTCACATCTTCCCACCCCCCCCTTAAAGCCACCTCATGTCCTGTTCCTTTAGCATTGCCAATCCTAAATCTGGTGACTCCAATGCATGTGGTCAGACTGTAGCTTGTATTAAAGTTCGCCCCTGTAAGAAAACTAGAAAATGGAACCCTGCACAGTTCTGTTAAATGATTTCAGCTGAGGCTATATGTGAGCTGGCACTCTTTACAAAAGTAAAGGCAGGTTGTGGAATACCAACCTTCACATAGTTTGGTAAATCGCAGATTCATCTGTGACATTGTCTTTTTATAAAGGTATTCCTTTGGACCCTGCATTGAAGGAACCACCAGACTTCTCATATGTAGTAATAACCAAAGTCGAGGCTGAGACTGATGACGCACCTAGCTTAGGGCAAAAGAGACTACTGAAGCGGCGTTCCATACTGAAGGGAGAGCGCCCCAAGATGCCTAAGGAGAGGGAGATGTGTACAGAATCAGAGAACCAGGACGAAACACAGTTCCAGGAAAAGTCTACATTAGAGGACCCAACAGGAGAGGAGATAGTCAAGAAGAAGCAGGATAGGAATCGGGTGGTGAAACGAGTCTCAATCGCTCCCATTGAACCCATTTCAAATACTGAAATAGCTCAACCTCGCCTAGTAACAAGTACCAGTGAAGCAAGCGTACCTCTTCTGCATGAGCAAGAGAAGGGAACATCTCTAGAAACTAGTGAGGAAACCCAACTTGTTCCAGTAGGTCAGTAATCTAACTAATGACTCCATAGGGCAAGCTGTTTAAACACGTGTCAGCTGAAGTAAAAACACAGTGCTGGGGAAAGTCAGCAGGTCCAGCAATATCTGTGGAGAAAGAAAAACAGTTCATGTTTCAAATCTGATATGACTCAAAATGCTAACTGTTTCTGTCTCCACAGATGCTACCAGACCTGCTGAGTTTCTCCAGCAATTTCTATTTTCATTGCTGATTTGCAGTATTTTCCTTTTTACTAGCTGAATCTTTCATAGAAAGTAATCATAGAATCTCTGCAGTGCGGAAGCAGGACATTTGGCCCATCGAGTCCACACCGATCCTGTGAAGAGCTTCCCACCCAGAGCCACCCCCTGCTCTATCCCTCATTTTCCACCCTAGACGCTATGGGCAATTTAGCATGGCCAATCCACCTAACCTGCACATCTTTGGACTGTGGGAGGAAACTGGAGTAACAGGAAGAATCTGCTAAGAAAAGCAACACTTTTTTATATTCCTTTCAAAAATTAATTTAGATAAGTGTGAGCTGCTGCAATTTGGAAACGCAAATCAGGGCAGGACTTATACACTTAATGAAAAGGTCCTGTGGAGTGTTGCTGAACAAAGACACCTTGGAGTGCAGGTTCATAGTTCCCTTGGTACGCTTGCCTTTATTGGTAAGTGCATTGAGTATAGGAGTTGGGAGGTCATGTTGCGGCTGTACAGGACGTTGGTTAAGCCCCTTTTGAAATACTGCATGCAGTTCTGGTCTGTGTGCAACAGGAAGGATGTTGTCAAGCTTGAAAAAGTTCAGAAAAGATTTACAAGGATGTTGCCAGGGTTGGAGGGTTTGAGCTATAGGGAGAGGCTGAATAGGCCGGGGCTATTTTCCCTGGAGCATCGGAGGCTGAGGGGTGACCATATAGAGGTTTATAAAATCATGAGGGGCATGGATCGAGTAAATAGACAAGGTCTTTACCCCAGGGTAGGGGAGTGCAAAACTAGAGGGCATAGGTTTAAGGTGAGAGGGGAAAGATTTAAAAGCGACCTAAGGGGCAACTTTTTCATGCAGAGGGTGTTGTGTGTATGGAATGAGCTGCCAGAGGAAGTGGTGAAGCCTGGTACAATTACAACATTTAAAAGGCATCTAGGTGGGTATATGAAAGGAAGGATTTAGAGGGATGTGGGCCAAATGCTGCCATGGGACTAGATTTATTTGGGATGTCTGGACAGCATGGACAACTTGGACCGAAGGGTCAGTTTCCATGCTGTACATTTCTATGACTCTATAATACTTTTTGGATGCCAGTAACAAGCTTCTCAGAAACCTTTGTGTCGAGACGCTCAGGTGACAATTGTGAGTTGTTCATTGTCCCATTCAAAGTATGAAGGGATCATACACTAAATGTCCAGGAAACTTCTAACTCAGAGCTGTAACTGTGTCCTGTTAGGAAGTATAGTGTGACTTAAAGCAGGCAGATATTTCCCATATACTTGCATTAACCTTCGCTCACTGATAACTTAATGAATGCAGGCAACAGGGTGTCTGCCCCGGAACGGCAGCTCCTGGACTGAGCTCTGTCATTCCAGCTGAGGCAGTATTGCACTTCACATCGATGTCAGTAGATTGGGAGAAAGCTCACTGTGGCCCCCACAAGTATGTGCTTCGGAGTGTGAAGGGACAACATTAGTGAAACCAGAATATAGAATTGTACAGCACTTTGGCCCATGATGTTGTGCCAAACATCGCTTATGGGGATCTAGAAAGTAACAAAGAAACTATGACCAGGGTGGGGAAACGTGCGGGTAGCTGACCAATCAAGGACTGGTCACTTCTAACCAATAGGAGCCTCAGTAACTGGATGAGAAGCCATTGTCATTGGGGTCAAGCTGATCCTACCTCTGACAGAGCTACAGGGCATCTGTTGTATTCGGAATGTGAAATATTATGGAATTACATTCCTCTGATAATCACGTCTGTATCTGTCAGTCTGTTTTGAATGTTGGTAGTGGAACATGGGTGAATACTTAACACAAGCTTTAGTTTGTACCAGCATTTTGTTAAGGCAGCCTCTGCAATGTAGGCAGAGTTGGGGAAAGGGATAGTGTGTGAGGCGGAGATGGACTCGACCAATCACAGATATTCAGGTTTCTTGTGTGTTTCTTCTCTAGGTGTCAGTCTAATGCAATGTCCCTGAGCCAAATAATATTTTCCCCAAAAATATGCTTTCATTCGTAAAATTTATAAAAGTAATTCATGTGGTTATTCAAACTTAAGATTGTGTGTGAGAGTTTACACTTGTATTCAATATTGATGATGTTCCTTTCATGCCAAATAGACAGCTTGAGGGGTTTCTTCACAGTGTCTGGTCCCCTAGTGTGGCCATATCTCCTCATTCTCACAGGAACAGCTGAGGCAGCCAGTGTGATGTTGACCCTGTGGATGCTGCTATTCACATTGCATCACCTCGCTCTCTCTCTCTTTGTCTGTCTATCTGTCTGCCTATCTGCAGGAAATGAAGTACTAAAGGGACCAATTTTGGAGAATAATCGGGGAGCATTGCTGAGCCGCTGTATATCCATGCCATTGGATATTTCTGGTAAGCCCAGGTACAATATTTCCAGTGTATGTCTCAGGTAACATCTTCAAAAACACATCAGATAATACCATTGAAGACTTTCCCAGATTTAAATTTGAATATTTGAACACCCAAACTGGCATTTCATTTATGGAACCTGCAGATAGTACAGCTCTATCTGCTTAGTATGAAATCCTGCACTTTCTGATTTATCTATTGAAGGGGAGTGCCAAGTTGTTAGCTATTTTAAGAGATTACAAGGTGTAGAGCTGAATGAACACAGCAGGCCAGGCAGCATCAGAGGAGCAGGAAAGCTGACGTTTCGGGCCTAGACCCTTCTTCAGAAGTGGGGGAGGGGAAGGGGATTCTGAAATAAATAGGGAGAGAGGGGGAGGCGGAAAGAAGATGGATAAAGGAGAAGATAGGTGGAGAGGAGACAGACAGGTCAAAGAGGCAGGGATGGACCCAGTAAAGGTGTGTGTAAGTGGGGAGCTATTTTAAGTTCTTTTCTTTTCCCATTCTGTCCTTCTCCCAACCCTCCCCCTCTACCTTCTCCCGTCCTCTTCCTCCCCCAACCTCCCTTTTATTTCCTCACCCCACCTCCCCACTCCTGCACCCCAGAGCATTCTATTCTTCCCTAACCCTGCATTGATTGTTGACTGTTCTCTAGAGCAGTGATGTCAGTTAATAATCTGGTGAAAGGCTGAATTCGCTGAGCATATAGTGACTGTAGTACAGCAAATGAATTGCAGTTCATTCCATTTCACAACTCGAGGGTCATAACAAAATGTTTTGCTCATCTCTTAGGAATACAGAAAGGAGTTTGCTCAGACTTTGACATGGCGTATGAAAGAGGGAGGATTTCATCGTCCTTACAAGAGGATAGCCCACTGAGCTCCATGCCACTAAGCAGAGTAAGATTATATTATTGTTAAAAATAAAGGACACTCGTGACTATTGCACCTTGTGGTCGGATTTGTCATTAGTTTGCTTTCAGCTCAGTTTGTGATCTTTACATTTTGGGGACATTGCAATTACATTGCAACTTTTCCAACATCGCATCAGAAGCTGGCTCAGGTTGGCTGTTTGTAATTTTTGTGAGTCAGAATTGTTCATTCTGTGAATCTGGGTTTTTGTTGTTCAGTTTGCAATCAGAGCTGCATGTACTGATGCTGTGTCACGGTGAAACATGAAGATACGTGACCTGAGATGCTGCTCTTTCTCACTGTACAAATTCCACAAGCTGCAACTCAGTCACTGGACTCGGAACGTGAGCTCGGAAGCTGCCTGTACCAGTGTTTATGTGGCCACTGAGAGAGCACATTTGTTGAAGAGGTTCTATTGCTGACTTCTGGCAAGAGTTCTTTCTTCTGGAATAAAATATTGGAGACTTTTTGGAGCTGTATCCCCAGCTGAGTTCTGCTTGTGTCCTACTGGAAGCTTATTGGGTTTTTTTTTTCATTCATGGGGTGTGAATATTGTTGGTCAGGTCAGCATTTATTCCCCATTTGTAATTATCCTGGAGGAAGTGGTGATGACTGCCAACTTAAACCACTGAAGTCTACTTGGTGTAAGTACACCCAGAATGTCATCAGGGAGGAATTCTGAGGATCTTCACTGAGTGACACTGAAGAAATGGTGATATATTTCCAAGTCAGGATGGTCAGTGGCTCTGAGAGGAGCTTGCAGCCGGTGGTGTTCCAATATATCTGCTGCCCTTAACTTCTAGGTGATAAAGGTTGTGGGTGTTGTGGAAAGTGCTTTGGCGAGTTACTGCAGTGCATCTTGCAGAGGGTACACCCTGCTGGCACTGTGCATCAGGCAAAGAGGGAGTGAATGTTCAAACCGGTGGTTGGGTGTGGTGCCAGTGAAGTGGCCACTTTATTTTGGAAGGTAACAAGGTGTAGAGCTGGATGAACACAGCAGGCCAAGCAGCATCAGAGGAGCAGGAAGGCTGATGTTTCGGGCCTAGACCCTTCTTCAGAAATGGGGGAGGGGAAGGGGATTCTGAACTAAATGGGGAGAGAGGGGGAGGCGGATAGAAGATGGATATAGGAGAAGATAGGTGGAGAGGAGACAGACAGGTTAAAGAGGCGGGGTTGGAGCCAGTAAAGGTGATTGTAGGTGGGGAGTTAGGGAGGGGATAGGTCGGTCCAGGGAGGAAGGACAGGTCAAGGAGGCGGGATGAGGTTAGTGGGTAGGAGATGGGGGTGGGGCTTGAGGTGGGAGGAATGGCTAGGGAAGCGGGGACGAACTGGGCTGGTTTTGGGATGCGGTCAGGGGAGGGGAGATTTTGAAGCTTGTGAAGTCCACATTGATACCTTTGGGCTGCAGGGTTGCCAAGCAAAATATGAGATGCTGTTCCTGCAGCTTTCGGGTGGCA
>NC_063369.1:18283998-18284329 GCF_021869965.1 Rhincodon typus
TGCCACCCGAAAGCTGCAGGAACAGCATCTCATATTTTGCTTGGCAAACCTGCAGCCCAAGGGTATCAATGTGGACTTCACAAGCTTCAAAATCTCCCCTCCTCCGACCGCATCCCAAAACCAGCCCAGTTCGTCCCCGCCTCCCTAACCATTCCTCCCACCTCAAGCCCCACCCCCATCTTCTACCCACTAACCTCATCCCGCCTCCTTGACCTGTCCGTCCTCCCTGGACCGACCTATCCCCTCCCTAACTCCCCACCTACATTCACCTTTACTGGCTCCATCCCCGCCTCTTTAACCTGTCTGTCTCCTCTCCACCTATCTTCTTCTC